>NC_091335.1:8800571-8808071 GCF_038502225.1 Cherax quadricarinatus | reverse complement strand
CCCCCCAATGAAAAGCAGGGGTGTCACTGGCACGATAAGAGATAACACAGTAAGTGTCAGGGGTCCAAGACTGTTCAACTGCCTCCCGGCATACATAAGGAGGATTACCAATAGACCCCTGGCAGTCTTCAAGAAGGTGCTGGACAGATACCTAAAGTCAGTACCTGACCAGCCGGGCTGTGGTCCGTACGTCCGGTTGCGTGCGGCCAACAGTAACAGCCTGGTTGATCAGGCCCTGATCCACCATGAGGCCTGGTCACAGACCGGGCCGCGGGGGCGTTGACCCCCAAAACCCTCTCCAGGTATACGCTGTGTAGTGACTTTTGTCAAATGGGGTTGAGCACCTAGCAGGTGTGTGAGGCCCCTAGCAGGTGTGTGTGGCCCCTAGCAGGTATGTGTGGCACCTAGCAGGTGTGTGTGGCCCCTAGCAGGTGTGTGTGGCACCTAGCAGGTGTGAGGCTCCTAGCAGGTGTGTATAGCCCCTAGAAGATGTGTGTGTGGCACCTAGCAGGTGTGTGAGGCCCCTAGCAGTTGTGTGAGGCCCATAGCAGGTGTGTGAGGCCCCTAGCAGGTGTGTGAGGCCCATAGCAGGTGTGTGAGGCCCATAGCAGGTGTGTGAGACCCATAGCAGGTGTGTGAGGCCCATAGCAGGTGTGTGTGAGGCCCATAGCAGGTGTGTGAGACCCCTAGCAGGTGTGAGGCCCATAGCAGGTGTGTGAGGCCCATAGCAGGTGTATGAGGTCCCTAGCAAGTGTGTGAGGCCCCTAGCAGGTATGTGAGGCCCTTGGAAGGTGTGTGAGGGCCCTAGCAGGTGTGTGTGGCACCTAGATGTGTCTGGCTCCTTGCTGGTGTGTGTTGCACGTAGGTGAGATACTCCAGCGGAGGCTTAACCACTGATTAACAGCGGTGTCCCTAGACACTGTTGTTTCCTGACGAACAAAACACCGAATATCCAACGTCAGTGACCTCCCGAGCGGAAGCAGCTGTGTTCCGGTGCCAGATATTCGCCTCCTCCTCCTCGTCGCCACCGCTAGTTCCTTCACAACCATCTTATTGTACCGCTGTCTCAGTCCTTCGCTTTATATATATATATATATATATATATATATATATATATATATATATATATATATATATATATATATATATATATATATATATATATATATATATATATCGTGCCGAATATGTAAAACTGGTCAGTTAGCAAGAACTCATTTAAAATTAAGTCCTTTCTAAAATTTTCTCTTATACGTTTAAAGATATATTTTTTTCATTAATGTTAATGTCAAAATTTATAATTTTGCACCAAAAGGAACTTAGAAAACTTACCTAACCTTATAACAAGAACAATTTATTTTAGCCTAACGCAACTAAGTATATTTTAGATTTGTTTACAATAATTTAATACTAAACAAACACAGTGAAATATTTCTTTTCCATTAAGTTAAGAATGAATTTGGCGAAATTATTGCATACACAAATTTTCACTTGTCTTATATGGCAAGATGAGCGTTGCTATTTAAGCCAAGATCGCAAGTTCTGCCTATTCGGCACGAATATAATATATATAAATATATATATATAAATATATATATATAAATATATATAAATATATATATATATATATATATATATATATATATATATATGTTAAGCTATGCATAAGAAAGAGAGCGAGAGTTAATTGAGGTTAATAATACATGATTATTACATATGGAAGAATAATAGAATTTGCAGTAGACAAACTTTTAATAGAACATGTAATAGAAGATAAAATAGAAAACCATTAATAGAAGACCTTAATAGAAGACCATTAATAGAAGACCATTAACTGAAGACCATTAATAGAAGACCATTAATAAAGGATATCCAAGATAACTGTGTTAGCTTGAGAGACAGGAGTGGAGGCAAGATGTTTTTTATGGGTTAACGTGCTGTTGGAGTGTGTGATAAATGTCTAAATTGTCACAACATTCCTGGCGATCACCACAGCGAGGAATTTAACATTCAGGGAAGCATCTTAGGTGGACTTGAGTCCTGGAGGTGGAGAGTACAGCGCCTGTACTCTGGAGGGAAGGGCGCTGTTACTGGGGTAATGACCATGTTGTAATTGTAGTAACATTATATGTTATAGCACTCTAGTAAGAGCGTGAGTGCAGATCTGTGTATACAGAGTACCAGGGTACCTTGTATGTACACTATGGAGGACACCCACCACTGTATGTACGCTGTGGAGGACACCCACCACTGTATGTACGCTGTGGAGGACACCCACCACTGTATGTACACTGTGGAGGACACCCACCACTGTATATACGCTGTGGAGGACACCCACCACTGTATGTACACTGTGGAGGACACCCACCACTGTATATATACTGTGGAGGACACCCACCACTGTATATACACTGTGGAGGACACCCACCACTGTATGTACACTGTGGAGGACACCCACCACTGTATGTACACTGTGGAGGACACCCACCACTGTATGTACACTGTGGAGGACACCCACCACTGTATGTACACTGTGGAGGACACCCACCACTGTATGTACACTGTGGAGGACACCCACCACTGTATATACGCTGTGGAGGACACCCACCACTGTATGTACACTGTGGAGGACACCCACCACTGTATATATACTGTGGAGGACACCCACCACTGTATATACACTGTGGAGGACACCCACCACTGTATGTACACTGTGGAGGACACCCACCACTGTATGTACACTGTGGAGGACACCCACCACTGTATGTACACTGTGGAGGACACCCACCACTGTATGTACACTGTGGAGGACACCCACCACTGTATGTACACTGTGGAGGACACCCACCACTGTATGTACACTGTGGAGGACACCCACCACTGTATGTACACTGTGGAGGACACCCACCACTGTATGTACACTGTGGAGGACACCCACCACTGTATATACACTGTGGAGGACACCCACCACTGTATGTACACTGTGGAGGACACCCACCACTGTATGTACACTGTGGAGGACACCCACCACTGTATGTACACTGTGGAGGACACCCACCACTCTATGTACACTGTGGAGGACACCCACCACTGTATGTACACTGTGGAGGACACCCACCACTGTATGTACACTGTGGAGGACACCCACCACTGTATGTACACTGTGGAGGACACCCACCACTGTATGTACACTGTGGAGGACACCCACCACTGTATATACACTGTGGAGGACACCCACCACTGTATGTACACTGTGGAGGACACCCACCACTGTATGTACACTGTGGAGGACACCCACCACTGTATGTACACTGTGGAGGACACCCACCACTGTATATACACTGTGGAGGACACCCACCACTGTATATACACTGTGGAGGACACCCACCACTGTATGTACACTGTGGAGGACACCCACCACTGTATGTACACTGTGGAGGACACCCACCACTGTATATACACTGTGGAGGACACCCACCACTGTATATACACTGTGGAGGACACCCACCACTGTATGTACACTGTGGAGGACACCCACCACTGTATATACACTGTGGAGGACACCTACCACTGTATGTACACTGTGGAGGACACCCACCACTGTATGTACACTGTGGAGGACACCCACCACTGTATATACACTGTGGAGGACACCCACCACTGTATGTACACTGTGGAGGACACCCACCACTGTATATACACTGTGGAGGACACCCACCACTGTATATACGCTGTGGAGGACACCCACCACTGTATATACGCTGTGGAGGACACCTACCACTGTATGTACACTGTGGAGGACACCCACCACTGTATGTACACTGTGGAGGACACCCACCACTGTATATACACTGTGGAGGACACCCACCACTGTATATACACTGTGGAGGACACCCAGCACTGTATGTACACTGTGGAGGACACCCACCACTGTATGTACACTGTGGAGGACACCCACCACTGTATATACGCTGTGGAGGACACCCACCACTGTATATACACTGTGGAGGACACCCACCACTGTATATACGCTGTGGAGGACACCCACCACTGTATATACGCTGTGGAGGACACCCACCACTGTATATACGCTGTGGAGGACACCCACCACTGTATATACGCTGTGGAGGACACCCACCACTGTATATACACTGTGGAAGACTCCCACCACTGTATATACACTGTGGAAGACACCCACCACTATATACACTGTGGAAGACACCCACCACTATATACACTGTGGAAGACACCCACCACTATATACACTGTGGAAGACACCCACCACTATATACACTGTGGAAGACACCCACCACTATATACACTGTGGAAGACACCCACCACTATATACACTGTGGAGGACACCCACCACTATATACACTGTGGAGGACACCCACCACTATATACACTGTGGAAGACACCCACCACTATATACACTGTGGAAGACACCCACCACTATATACACTGTGGAAGACACCCACCACTATATACACTGTGGAAGACACCCACCACTATATACACTGTGGAAGACACCCACCACTATATACACTGTGGAAGACACCCACCACTATATACACTGTGGAAGACACCCACCACTATATACACTGTGGAAGACACCCACCACTATATACACTGTGGAGGACACCCACCACTATATACACTGACTTAAACGTACATTAAGATGAAGGTGAAGAAAGAAAGTAAGGTGAAGAGAGGAAGATAAAGATAGAGTGGAAGGGGTTGCTGATGATAGCATAATTCATGATAAATCTGACTACTGTGTCTGCCCTGATGCATATCTCAGCATCCTGTCAGCGCTGAGAGTCCCAGACCTGGTGGACAGGATGGCGGCAAGATACCTGTACCTCTGATATACCTTTCTTGAGTTTCGAGAGTTTTCCTGCTCCACGAAGCCGGGCCATGGGCCAGGCTTGTCCGGTACTTCCCTGGTCAACCAGGCTGTTGCTGTTAGCGGCCCGCTGGCCCCACCTGTGCGTCAAAACCTAGTTAATGTGGTGCTTAGTGGTGATGTTTGTCAAGTTTCTGGTAGTGTCGGATAACCTGCGACCACGGATGTTGATACAATGTTCTCTTATTTTGCTCGCAGTGCCTCTGCTTTTCGTGTGGTATGTTTATAACACACCAGCCGAGGCAGTGTGACCTGAAAAGAAAAAACGAAAGTTATTCTTTTGTATTTCAGTCGCCTCTTACAACACGCATGGCTTACGGAGGAAGGATTCTTTTCCACTTCGGCCGTTTCCCATTAGAATGAGACGAGTCTGGGAAGGAAATATAGCCACCATCATTCAGTCAAGACCTGTGTTAGAAGAAGTGCGCTGACATGACACCTCAGTTGGTCGTGTGACCACATCATCACACACACACACACACACTTACACAGTGTTGCTTCATCGGCCACTCACTCAAACCCATAGGAGTCATGACAGCGCCTGAGGAACGACTGGATATCAGTTTTGATCCTACAGTGGAGAGGGGATAGCTCCAATTCCTTAGATCAAGATCCCCCTTTTTACCAGCATTAGGGCATTCTACTTGAGGTGCACTGACTTTAGAAGGATCTGCTGATATATGCAGGGAAGAAAGATCTGTATTTGCATAAAACAACAAGTCAGGTTGTGTAGATGTTAGTCTTGTGTTGACGTTGCACTAGGGTGAGTCAGGTGACACTAGGGTGAGTCATGTGACACTAGGGTGAGTCAGGTGACACTAGGGTGAGTCAGGTGACACTAGGGTGAGTCAGGTGACACTAGGGTGAGTCAGGTGACACTAGGGTGAGTCAGGTGACACTAGGATGAGTCAGGTGACACTAGGGTGAGTCAGGTGACACTACTATGAGTCAGGTGACACTAGGGTGAGTCAGGTGACACTAGGGTGAGTCAGGTGACACTAGGGTGAGTCAGGTGACACTAGGGTGAGTCAGGTGACACTAGGATGAGTCAGGTGACACTAGGGTGAGTCAGGTGACACTAGGGTGAGTCAGGTGACACTAGGATGAGTCAGGTGACACTAGGGTGAGTCAGGTGACACTACTATGAGTCAGGTGACACTAGGGTGAGTCAGGTGACACTAGGGTGAGTCAGGTGACACTAGGGTGAGTCAGGTGACACTAGGGTGAGTCAGGTGACACTAGGATGAGTCAGGTGACACTAGGGTGAGTCAGGTGACACTAGGGTGAGTCAGGTGACACTAGGATGAGTCAGGTGACACTAGGGTGAGTCAGGTGACACTACTATGAGTCAGGTGACACTAGGGTGAGTCAGGTGACACTAGGGTGAGTCAGGTGACACTAGGGTGAGTCAGGTGACACTAGGGTGAGTCAGGTGACACTAGGGTGAGTCAGGTGATACTAGGGTGAGTCAGGTGAGACTAGGGTGAGTCAGGTGAGACTAGGGTGAGTCAGGTGACACTAGGGTGAGTCAGGTGACACTAGGGTGAGTCAGGTGACACTAGGGTGAGTCAGGTGATACTAAGGTGAGTCAGGTGACACTAGGGTGAGTCAGTTGACACTAGGGTGAGTCAGGTGACACTAGGGTGAGTCAGGTGATACTAGGGTGAGTCAGGTGACACTACGGTGAGTCAGGTGACATTAGGGTGAGTCAGGTGACACTAGGGTGAGTCAGGTGGCACCAGGGTGAGTCAGGTGACACTAGGGTGAGTCAGGTGACACTAGGGTGAGTCAGGTGATACTAGGGTGAGTCAGGTGACACTAGGGTGAGTCAGGTGACACTAGGGTGAGTCAGGTGACACTAGGGTGAGTCAGGTGATACTAGGGTGAGTCAGGTGACACTAGGGTGAGTCAGGTGACACTAGGGTGAGTCAGGTGACACTAGGGTGAGTCAGGTGACACTAGGGTGAGTCAGGTGACACTAGGGTGAGTCAGGTGATACTAGGGTGAGTCAGGTGATACTAGGGTGAGTCAGGTGATACTAGGGTGAGTCAGGTGATACTAGGGTGAGTCAGGTGACACTAGGGTGAGTCAGGTGATACTAGGGTGAGTCAGGTGACACTAGGGTGAGTCAGGTGACACTAGGGTGAGTCAGGTGATACTAGGGTGAGTCAGGTGATACTATGGTGAGTCAGGTGATACTAGGGTGAGTCAGGTGACACTAGGGTGAGTCAGGTGACACTAGGGTGAGTCAGGTGACACTAGGGTGAGTCAGGTGACACTAGGGTGAGTCAGGTGACACTAGGGTGAGTCAGGTGACACTAGGGTGAGTCATGTGACACTAGGGTGAGTCATGTGACACTAGGGTGAGTCAGGTGGCACCAGGGTGAGTCAGGTGACACTAGGGTGAGTCAGGTGACACTAGGGTGAGTCAGGTGACACTAGGGTGAGTCAGGTGACACTAGGGTGAGTCAGGTGACACTAGGGTGAGTCAGGTGACACTAGGGTGAGTCAGGTGACACTAGGGTGAGTCAGGTGACACTAGGGTGAGTCAGGTGACACTAGGGTGAGTCAGGTGATACTAGGGTGAGTCAGGT
>NC_091335.1:8793071-8798071 GCF_038502225.1 Cherax quadricarinatus | reverse complement strand
CTTCAGCTTCCAGTTGTGACCCCTTGTTGCTGTGTCACATCTCTGGAACATCCTGTCTCTATCCACCTTGTCGATTCCTCTCAGTATTATATGTCGTTATCATGTCCCTCCCCTACCCCGGCTGTCCTCCAGGGTCTTCGGGCTGAGTTAACCTTTCCTTGCAGGACAAACCCCTCAGCTCCGTTACAAGTCTTGTTGCAAACCCTTATACTTTCTCTAATTTCTTGACGTGTTGGACCAGGTGTGGGTTCTGTGCTGGTGCTGCATTCTCCAATATAAGCCTGACGTACATGGTGTACAGTGTCGTGAATGACTCCTTACTTACTGTGTGTGTGTTTGTGTGCGTAACTATCAAAAGGAGCGGCCACAGGATCCAGACTGTGAATCAGGTTTGGGATGTCCTTGTCTGCTCGTTTTTCTCTCTCTCTTCCTGCTCTCCAGCTCTCTCTCTCTCTCTCTCTCTCTCTCTCTCTCTCTCTCTCTCTCTCTCTCTCTCTCTCTCTCTCTCTCTCTCTCTCTCTCTCTCTCTCTCTCTCTCTCTCTCTAAGCTGATATTCATGATTCTTGATTATGTTTGTTCACTCGTTTCAGTACACTCTGCTCTCTATATTACCATTGTTATAGTCGTGAGGGAAACTCTAAATCCGTAGGGGGTTATACATCGCCTGATGAATGCCAGGTGATGAGGCTTAATTGCAGCAGTGAAGGTATCCACACATGTACTACAGAATAGTAACTATATATGTACACGAAAACACATTAACCATGTATACTTAATGAGAGTGTTGTTACTATGTATGAGAGGAGTGTAGCTATGTATGTGAGGGAGAGAGAGGGGAAACATGAGTCCAGGGTGGGTCACTGACCCACGACACATGACAGTGAGATGAAGTGAAGAATCAGATACATAACGAAAGGTTAAGAGAACTTACTCATGTATATCAATAACCTCAAAGTTCACCATTATCCAGTTAATGTCGATGACTCTTACCTGTGTCTGGTAGTACCTGTCTGATTACCTGTGTCTGGTAGTGCCTGTCGCTGATTAACTGTGTCTGGTAGTGCCTGTCGCTGATTACCTGTGTCTGGTAGTGCCTGTCACTGATTACCTGTGTCTGGTAGTGCCTGTCGATGATTACCTGTGTCTGGAAGTGCCTGTCACTGATTACCTGTGTCTGGTAGTGCCTGTCGCTGATTACCTGTGTCTGGAAGTATCTGTCGCTGATTACCTGTGTCTGGTAGTACCTGTCACTGATTACCTGTGTCTGGAAGTACCTGTCACTGATTACCTGTGTCTGGTAGTACCTGTTACTGATTACCTGTGTCTGGTAGTACCTGTCACTGATTACCTGTGTCTGGTAGTACCTGTCACTGATTACCTGTGTCTGGTAGTGCCTGTCGCTGATTACCTGTGTCTGGTAGTACCTGTCACTGATTACCTGTGTCTGGTAGTACCTGTCACTGATTACCTGTGTCTGGTAGTACCTGTCACTGATTACCTGTGTCTGGAAGTATCTGTCGCTGATTACCTGTGTCTGGTAGTACCTGTCACTGATTACCTGTGTCTGGTAGTACCTGTCACTGATTACCTGTGTCTGGTAGTACCTGTCACTGATTACCTGTGTCTGGTAGTACCTGTCACTGATTACCTGTCACTGATTACCTGTGTCTGGTAGTACCTGTCACTGATTACCTGTGTCTGGTAGTACCTGTCACTGATTACCTGTGTCTGGTAGTGCCTGTCACTGATTACCTGTGTCTGGTAGTACCTGTCACTGCTGACTTAATGTAACTAATAATATATTTTTACATGTGCGTCAGCACAAGAACCAGTTGTGTCTTGGTTATGGTAATTGAACCATTAACTAAGGGCAAATCATTAGATAGTGGTGTTAAATGAGTGTTAGTGTTTTAGGAAACTCCAGACAGGTTGGAAGTCATATCCTGGATGTGTAACTCCAGTCCTGCTGTAAATCCTGTCCTTAGTTTGTAACTCCAGTCCTGGTGTAAATCATATCTTATGTGTATAAGTCACTCCAGTCCTGGTGGAAAGAATCAAGCGTTAAGAAGTACCCTCACAAAACTGTGTATGTAATAACGACAATAAAAAACCAAGAAGCAGAAAGCAGACCGCAGTACAATACATCATTTCGAGGTAAATATCAAGAAGTTTGGGCGTGACAAGACACAAGTAGACACAACCAGCTTTGACAGCCTTTGATTTGCACGATGTTTTGCTGTAAGCAGAGGTCCGAGCTGACGGCACTTGCTCGCATAATGACTGACAATATGCTCGTTAGATATAGCTATCAGCTACACGTATAGATGCAGTAAGATCACGGTAATATCACAATATGCAAAACAATCACAGTGAAGGAAAAAAATAATGAAATTCCAAGCATTTTTATGATTTCCTCTCATCAGGAATATTAAAAATAAGAGAACAGAAGGGTAATCACGAAAGGGTTTGGAATTTCACTATTTTTTCTCTGTGGTTATTTTGCACTGGTATAGATACGTATACAAAATTAACAAAAGCGGGAATCAATGTTTAATTCTTATTCATACAGCAGTAAGTCATTGAATTACTACTGTATGATAAAGTTGATACAGTAGAGAGAAAATACCTACCTGGAGTTTACCTGGAGAGAGTTCCGGGGGTCAACGCCCCCGCGGCCCGGTCTGTGACCAGGCCTCGAAGGATTTTCTTCATTTTATTTTATTTAGAGAGAAGTCTTACCTGGCGTCCACCTGGAGCTTCTTCTGGAGGTCACCGCCCTAGCGGCCCGGTCCTAGACCAACACTCCTGGTTGCTGGCCTGATCGGTCAAACTGTTAGTACCCGCCGCCCGTGTGGTCTGAGTACATCTCTGAGTATAATAGCATGAACATAGATAAACATCCCACACTATCCTAGCCAATCTTACCCTATCCTAGACTATTTTACACTATCCTAACCTATCCCACACTATCCTAACCTATCCCACACTATCCTAACCTATCCCACACTATCCTAACCTATCCCACACTATCCTAGCCTATCTTACCCTATCCCACACTATCCTAGAACACCTTGACTGATGTAATAGCCAGGCTCAGACTTGGTCACAAGTATGTAGTAAGTTTATCCAGGTACAGATACACTGCGTACGGCCAGCAGTAACAGCCTCTTTGATCAGGCCCTGATCCACCGGGAGGCCTGGTCGTGGACCGGGCCGCGGGGGCGTTGATCCCCGGAATAACCTCCAGGTAACGCGGGTCTTAGATGATAGCCTGCCGTTGGAGCTTTTGGTCATCTGACCGAGGCCTTCCGCTGGCTTACCGGTCCACCTCTTCAAAAATAATGGTCATTTATAACCATTTAGAGTTCGCTCTCTTAAACATCGTGTGTCTAACTGTCCACTTATTGAAGAATATAGACAGCATAATAACCTATTCCATATATCATGGTATCGTATTAAAGAAAGTAAGATACCAGATATATTAAGGAGGCCCGGTGGCCCGGTGGCCTGGTGGCCTGGTGGCCTGGTGGCCCGGTGGCCCGGTGGCCTGGTGGCCTGGTGGCTAAAGCTCCCGCTTCACACACGGAGGGCCCGGGTTCGATTCCCGGCGGGTGGAAACATTCGACACGTTTCCTTACACCTGTTGTCCTGTTCACCTAGCAGCAAATAGGTACCTGGGTGTTAGTCGACTGGTGTGGGTCGCATCCTGGGGGACAAGATTAAGGACCCCAATGGAAATAAGTTAGACAGTCCTCGATGACGCACTGACTTTCTTGGGTTATCCTGGGTGGCTAACCCTCCGGGGTTAAAAATCCGAACGAAATCTTATCTTATCTCTTATCCTAAATTTACTTGTAACAGATAAGTCAAAATATATTTCCTAGGCTTTTTATTGATCCTATGATCTTGCACTACCGTCCACAGGATGGATTCTAGGTGCATAATATACTAGCTCTACAATATACCAAGCTCTACTTAGAGGAAACATTCAGTTAGAGTGCTCTATCTACTTGCAGTTTTTCCCACTGTCTGCCTTTCGCTCTCCAGGACAGAAATTTGCGCGTTACTGCGCCTGGTGCTGCGCGAGGCGAGGGACAATGACGGTACTGTACTCCGGGAACTTGTCTGTCTTCCTGAGTCAGTGCTACTGATCCTGTGTGTACTCACCGAGTTGTGTGAGTGGGTCGAGGCACCGCTCTCTGGCTGCCTGCTTGGTCGACGTGTGCTGGACTCTGACATCCCTGGGTCTGCCATGATGTACTCACGTATTTGCGGTTGCAGGGGTTGATTCACAGCTCCTGGCTGCGCCCTGCTCCAAGAGCTTTATCATACCTCTTCTTAAAGCTATGGATGGATCCTCCCTCCACTACATCACTCATCAGATTGTTCCACTTCTTGACAACTCTATGACTGAAGAAACACTTACCTGAAGTATACCTGTAGGGTATTCCGGGGATCAATGCCCCCGTTGCCCGGTCCACGACCAGGCGTCCCAATGGATCAGGGCTTGATCAACCAGGTTGTTACTGCTTGCCGCAGGTAGTCCAACGTGCGAACCACAGCCCGGCAGATCGATTGCTGTCTTTTGGTATTTGTCAGGTTCCCTCCTTAAGGCAGCCAGGGGTCTGTTGGTAATTCCTCTCATTTCTAGTGGGAGGCTGTTGAACAGTCTTGGGTCCCAGACATTTATTGTACTTTCTCTTAGGCCTGATCACAGACCGGTTCGCGGGGGCGTTGACCCCCGGAACTCTCTCCAGGTATACTCCAGGTACCAGTGGCGCCCCTGCTTTTCATTAGGGGTATGTTGCACCGCCTGCCAAGTCTTTTGCTTTCATAGGGAGTGATTTTTGTGGGCATATTAGGGACCAGTCCCTTCACGTGTAGATTATAATGCATCTCTCTCGCCTGCGTTCCAGCGAGTACAAGTCAAGTGCTTCCAAGTGTTCCCAGTAGTTGTTTGACGGAACTTATACGTGCAGTAAAGGTTCTATGTACACTC
>NC_091335.1:8765571-8790571 GCF_038502225.1 Cherax quadricarinatus | reverse complement strand
TATTAAGATGTCGGAATGCTGTTCTGAGGTTTGCTAGGCGCCCATATGCTGCAGCAGTTATTTGGTTGATGTGCGCTTCAGGAGATGTGCCTGGTGTTATACTCACCCCAAGATCTTTTTCCTTGAGTGAGGTTTGTAGTCTCTGCCCCCCTAGACTGTACTCCGTCTGCGGTCTTCTTTGCCCTTCCCCAATCTTCATGACTTTGCACTTGGTGGGATTGAACTCCAGGAGCCAATTGCTGGACCAGGTCTGCAGCCTGTCCAGATCCCTTTGTAGTTCTGCCTGGTCTTCGATCGAGTGAATTCTTCTCATCAACTTCACGTCATCTGCAAACAGGGACACCTCAGAGTCTATTCCTTCCGTCATGTCGTTCACAAATACCAGAAACAGCACTGGTCCTAGGACTGACCCCTGTGGGACCCCGCTGGTCACAGGTGCCCACTCTGACACCTCGCCACGTACCATGACTCGCTGCTGTCTTCCTGACAAGTATTCCCTGATCCATTGTAGTGCCTTCCCTGTTATCCCTGCTTGGTCCTCCAGTTTTTGCACCAATCTCTTGTGTGGAACTGTGTCAAACGCCTTCTTGCAGTCCAAGAATATGCAATCCACCCAC
The DNA here is from genome assembly GCF_038502225.1 of Cherax quadricarinatus. NCBI lineage: Eukaryota > Metazoa > Arthropoda > Malacostraca > Decapoda > Parastacidae > Cherax > Cherax quadricarinatus. Next base: position 8,789,954 of record NC_091335.1, on the reverse strand, counting down.
CCCTCTCTCTCTTGTCTTACTGCTGTCACCATGTCATAGAACTCCAGTAGGTTTGTGACACAGGATTTCCCGTCCCTGAAACCATGTTGGCTGCTGTTGATGAGATCATTCCTTTCTAGGTGTTCCACCACTCTTCTCCTGATAATCTTCTCCATGATTTTGCATACTATACATGTCAGTGACACTGGTCTGTAGTTTAATGCTTCATGTCTGTCTCCTTTTTTAAAGATTGGGACTACATTTGCTGTCTTCCATGCCTCAGGCAATCTCCCTGTTTCGATAGATGTATTGAATATTGTTGTTAGGGGTACACATAGCGCCTCTGCTCCCTCTCTCAATACCCGTGGGGAGATGTTATCTGGCCCCATTGCCTTTGAGGTATCTAGCTCACTCAGAAGCCTCTTCACTTCTTCCTCGGTTGTGTGCACTGTGTCTAGCACATGGTGGTGTGCCCCACCTCTCCGTCTTTCTGGAGCCCCTTCTGTCTCCTCTGTGAACACTTCTTTGAATCTCTTGTTGAGTTCCTCACATACTTCACGGTCATTTGTTGTTGTCTCTCCTCCTTCCTTCCTTAGCCTGATTACCTGGTCCTTGACTGTTGTTTTCCTCCTGATGTGGCTGTACAACAGTTTCGGGTCAGATTAGGCTTTCGCTGCTATGTCATTTTCATATTGTCTTTGGGCCTCCCTTCTTATCTGTGCATATTCGTTTCTGGCTCTACAACTGCTCTCCTTATTCTCCTGGGTCCTTTGCCTTCTATATTTCTTCCATTCCCTAGCACACTTGGTTTTTGCCTCCCTGCACCTTTGGGTAAACCATGGGCTCATCCTGGCTTTTTCATTATTCCTGTTACCCTTGGGTACAAACCTCTCCTCAGCCTCCTTGCATTTTGTTGCTACATATTCCATCATCTCATTAACTGGCTTCCCTGCCAGTTCTCTGTCCCACTGAACCCCGTTCAGGAAGTTCCTCATTCCTGTGTAGTCCCTTTCTTGTAGTTTGGCTTCATTCATCCTGGCCTTCCTGCTTCTCCCTCCACTTGTAGCTCTACTGTGTATTCGAAGCTTAAAACCACATGGTCACTGGCCCCAAGGGGTCTTTCATATGTGATGTCCTCGATATCTGCACTACTCAAGGTGAATACTAAGTCCAGCCTTTCTGGTTCATTCTCTCCTCTCTCTCTTGTAGTGTCCCTTACGTGTTGGTACATGAAGTTTTCCAGTACCACCTGTGTGTGTCTGTGTGTGTATGTGTGTCTGTGTGTGAGTGTGTGACTGTGTGTGAGTGTGTAGTGTGTACTCACCTAATTGTGGTTGCAGGGGTCGATTCGTGTGTGTGTGTTCATATATGTACATGAGTGTGCGTACTCGTGTGTGTCTGTGAGATTGTCTATTTGTGTCTATAGGAAGTGAGCGTCTACCTAGTCTACCTGTAGTCTACCCGGACTCGATTTCTGGTATTACCGCTCCCGCGGCCCGGTCCCAGACCAGGCTTCCGGGTCGATGGCCTGATCGACCAGGGTGTTGAAGCCAGCCGCATGCACCACAGGCAGACTAATCAGGGGTGTCTCTTGGCCTGGTGGGTAACACTCGCCTCATACTCTGAATGTCCGTATCCGATCCCCCGGAAGGGTGAAAACACTGGGCATATTTCCTCACACCTGTTGACCCGTTTGCCTTTCAAGTAAGTAGGTACCAGGGTGTTAGTCGACTGGTGTGGGTCGCATCCTGGGGGACAAGATTGAAGGACCACAATGGAAAAAAGACGGACAGTTCTCGATGACGCGCTGACTTTCTTGGGTTATCCTTGGTTACTAACCCTCCGGGGTTAAAAATCCGAAAAAATCTTATCTTATCTTTCTTTGGGTTATCCTAAGTAATTCTTGGACTTCGTATGATAATTGTATTTACGTGTACCTAAGCCTAAACTTACTGACCTGAGGAACTTATCAAGTTTGGTCATGTAGACAACCAGAGACTTGTTGGCAGTTCCTCTTATGCATGAAGGGCGTTGATAAGTCTTGGTTCCCTTACACTTATTGATTTCTCCTGGCGCAGTCATCGCTCCCCTGCTCTTGTTTGGAGGTGTCTTGCTAAGTAAGACTCTTGCTTTTATGTGTAATGTTTACAGTAGTTTCGGAGTATCGCAGTTCAGAACCTTCCATATATAAATTAGGATACAATAAGATCACAGTAAAGAGGTGATACCTGGAGGTTACCTGGAGGTTATTCCGGGGATCAACGCCCCCGCGGCCCGGTCCACGACCAGGCCTCCCGATGGATCAGGGCCTGATCAACTAGGCTGTTACTGCTGGCCGCACGCAGTCCGACGTACGAGCCACAGCCCGGCTGATCCGGCACCGACTTTAGGTATCTGTCCAGCTCTCTCTTGAAGGCAGCCAGGGGTTTATTGGCAATTCCCCTAATGCTTGATGGGAGGCTGTTGAACAGTTTTGGGCCCCGGACACTTATGGTGTTTTCTCTTAGTGTACCAATGGCGCCCCTACTTTTTATTGGCGGCATTTTGCATCGCCTGCCCAGTCTTTTACTTTCGTAGGGAGTGATTTCTGTGTGCAGATTTGGGACCATTCCTTCCAAGATTTTTCAAGTGTAGATTATGATATATCTCTCCCTCCTGCGTTCCAACGAGTACAAGTCAAGTGCTTCCAAGCGTTCCCAGTAGTTAAGGTGCTTGACAGAACTTATACGTGCAGTAAAGGATCTCTGTACACTCTCTAGATCTGCGATTTCACCTGCTTTGTATGGAGATGTTAATGTACAGCAGTATTCCAGCCTAGAGAGAACAAAGATTTGAAAAGGATCATCATGGGCTTGGCATCTCTCGTGGCACTGTTGTGATCCTTGAAAGTGAGATCCTCAGACATTACTACTCCCAGGTCCCTTACATTATTTTTCCGTTCTATTGTATGGCCGGAGTCAGTAGTATACTCTGTTCTAGTTATTATCTCCTCCAGTTTTCCATAACGGAGTAGTTGATAGTAGGTGATATCACAATATACAGAACAATCCAGGTGAAAAGAATAGTGAAGTTCCGAGAGCTTTCCTGATTTCTGGCCGGTTCCTTGATAATGTGAGAAATCACGAAATCACTTGGAAGTTCACTATTTTTTTCACAGTGGTTTGTATAAATTATGATGTATCTTTCTCGTTTACAATCCAGGGAGTAGAATTAGTAAGTTTGCTTAGGTTCAGATACACATAAATACAGTTACGTATATACATAGCAGCGTGTGTGCAGATGGCCTAGGATAACTCAAGAAAAAGTCAGTGACTTATTTCCACTGTGATTTCCAACATCCCCAGTAGTGTATTTGCCTGACTGATTCACTTACATAGTGCTTGTAAGTTACATAGTGCTTGTAAGTTACATAGTGCTTGTAAGTAGGTGGCCATAATGTGGAAATTCGTTGTTAGAGGAAGAGAGCAGGATGGGGAAGAGGACCCTCAGTCAGGAGAGGACATGAAAGAGGATGGAAAGGAGAGGAGAGTAGGCGGAAGAGAAGGGAGGGCAGGAGGGAATAGGGGCGGGGAGAGGTGTGGGGTGAGATTATAGGGGCGGGGAGAGGTGTGGGGTTGGGTTATAATATAGGGGCAGGGATAGGATTGGGGTGGGGTGAGAGTGAAGGGGAGAGGAGCTGGTGGAAAGCCAGGAGGGGGAACTAGAGGTGGGGAAAAATGGAGGTTGAAGGAGGAGGGGTGGAGAGAGAAGGGGTAGGGAGAGGAGGGGTGGAAAGAGGAGGGGTAGAGAGAGGAGGGGTGGAGAGAGAAGGGGTAGGGAGAGGAGGGGTGGAAAGAGGAGGGGTAGAGAGAGGAGGGGTGGAAAGAAGAGGGGTAGGGAGAGGAGGGGTGGATAGAGGAGGGGTTGAGAGAGGAGGGGTGGAGAGAGGAGGGGTTGGGAGAGGAGGGGTGGAGAAAGGAGGGGTTGGGAGAGGAGGGGTGGAGAGAGGAGGGGTTGGGAGAGGAGGGGTGGAGAGGAAGGGTTGGGAGAGGAGGGGTGGAGAGAGGAGGGGTTGGGAGATTAAGGGTGGAGAGAGGAGTGGAGAGAGGAGGGGTTGGGAGAGGAGGGGTTGGGAGAGGACGGGTGGAGAGAGGAGGGGTTGGGAGAGGAGGGGTGGAGAGAGGAGAGGTGGAGAGAGGAGGGGTTGGGAGAGGAGGGATGGAGAGAGGAGGGGTTGCGAGTGGTGGGGTTGGGAGAGGAGGGGTAGAGAGAGGAGGGATAGAGAGAGAAGGGGTGGAGAGAGGAGGGGTGGAGAGAGGAGGGGTGGAGAGAGGAGGGGTGGAGAGAGGAGGGGGGGGGAGTGGAGGGGTGGAGAGAGGAGGGGTGGAGAGAGAAGGTGTAGGGAGAGGATGGGTGGAGAGAGGAGGGGTAGAGAGAGGAGGGGTAGAGAGAGGAGGGTTGGAGAGAGGAGGGGTGGAGAGAGGAGGTGTAGGGAGAGGAGGGGTGGAGAGAAGACGGGTGGAGAGAGGAGGGGTTGGGAGAGGAGGGGTGGAGAGAGGAGGGGTGGAGAGAGGAGGGGTGGAGAGAGGAGGTGTAGGGAGAGGAGGGGTGGAGAGAAGAGGGGTGGAGAGAAGAGGGGTGGAGAGAGGAGGGGTGGAGATAAGAGGGGTGGAGAGAGGAGGGGTGGAGAGAGGAGGGGTGGAGAGAGGAGGGGTAGGGAGAAGAGGGGTGGAGAGAGGAGGGGTTACCTGGAGGTTACCTGGAGGTTATTCCGGGGATCAACACCCCCGCGGCCCGGTCCATGACCAGGCCTCCCGATGGATCAGGGCCTGATCAACTAGGCTGTTACTGCTGGCCGCACGCAGTCCGACGTACGAGCCACAGCCCGGCTGATCCGGCACTGACTTTAGGTATCTGTCCAGCTCTCTCTTGAAGGCAGCCAGGGGTTTATTGGCAATTCCCCTAATGCTTGATGGGAGGCTGTTGAACAGTCTTGGGCCCCGGACACTTATGGTGTTTTCTCTTAGTGTACCAATGGCGCCCCTACTTTTTATTGGCGGCATTTTGCATCGCCTGCCCAGTCTTTTACTTTCGTAGGGAGTGATTTCTGTGTGCAGATTTGGGACCATTCCTTCCAAGATTTTCCAAGTGTAGATTATGATATATCTCTCCCTCCTGCGTTCCAACGAGTACAAGTCAAGTGCTTCCAAGCGTTCCCAGTAGTTAAGGTGCTTGACAGAACTTATACGTGCAGTAAAGGATCTCTAGATCTGCGATTTCACCTGCTTTGTATGGAGATGTTAATGTACAGCAGTATTCCAGCCTACCTGGAGGTTATTCCGGGGATCAACGCCCCCGCGGCCCGGTCCATGACCAGGCCTCCCGATGGATCAGGGCCTGATCAACTTTAATCCTTCCCTTGATCAGGCAGCCTAGAGAGAACAAGTGATTTGAAAAGGATTTGAAAAGGAGGTATGGGGTATGGGGAGGACTGGTAGGGAGAGGCAACCTTACCTACCTGGAGGGTGTTCCGGGGGTCAACGCCCCCGCGTCCCAGTCCTTGACCAGGCCTCGCTGTAGATCAGGGCCTGATCAACCAGGCTGTTACTGTTGGCCGCACGTCAACCAACATATGAACCACAACCCGGCTGATCGGTCTCAGACTTTAGGTATCTGTCCAGCTCTCTCTGTCAGGCAGCCAGGGGTCTACTGGTAATCCCGCTTATGAATGCTGGGAGGCTGCTGAACAGTCTTGGACCACACACACTTATGTTATCTCTCAATATACTCATAGTTAATATAAATGTTCATCTCAGTGTTGCTGGACCGGACATACAATAATTGTAGCCCATACAGTCTATCGCATCTCTTCACTAAATTATAATGAACTATTATATTATAATGGTCACAGACCGGGCCGCGGGGGCGTTGACCCCCGGAACTCTCTCCAGGTAAACTCCAGGTACTACACTATACTATTCTATACGTATATATACATTATCTACCCATGTATATATAAATTTTCTACCCATTTATATACATCATCTACCCATGTATATACATTACACATGTATCTACATTATCTACCAATATATATTTTTTTTTCTACCCATGTATATACATTATCTGTATGCTCACGGGAATATAGCATTATCATTAAAATGAAGGGAAGAGGGTAGAGGACTGTTTTTGGGAAGAGAAGTTAGGGGGGAGATTGAGAATAGGTAGGGGAGAAAGGGAAGAAGTGGGAGATGAGAAGAGGAGGTAGAAGAGACGTGGAGGGCGCCGCTTGAGTTTCACACACACTCTTCGTAAACATACTGGCTGACACAGATTTATGGCAGGTATGACTGAGCGATGAGCCAGAGAAGGGGAGTGGACCCAGAGGAAGGAAGAGGAGCGAGAGGGAGGAGACAAGAGAGAGGGAGGCAGAGGAACAGAAGGGAGAAAAGGGAAGGAATAAGGGAGAGAGAGAGAGAGAGAGAGAGAGAGGTGGGTATGGAAGAACAGTGTTTGGATTTATATCTGCATAAATAACACAAGCACAAAGTTATACAACTTCGTACATGAATGAGCAACCTACATGTGCATCAGTTAGGTATCTTAGTCATCAAAACGTTTTGCCTCTGCTTTAGAGACCTATCAAGGCTAAGGAAGTGACCAGCTTCCATCAAGGCTGAGGAACTGACCACCTTCTATCAAGACTGAGGAACTGACTATCTTCTATCAGGACTAAGGAACTGATCACCTATTTACATCTCCATTCTTACTGCCTCCATTGTTATAACCGCCTGTACTCGACTGAAGAAGCCTGCTTCACATTAGAAATGTCTCGCATACGTCTTACTCAACTTGTCAGTGTTCTATGTCATTATTATATACAAGGTCCAACTACCCCGTTATGGAAAACTGGAGGAGATGATAACTAGAACAGAGTATACTACAGACTCTGGTCATACAGTAGAGCGGAAAAATAATGTAAGGGACCTGGGAGTAGTAATGTCTGAGGATCTCACATTCAAGGATCACAACAGTACCACGATCGCACGTGCAAATAAAATGATAGGATGGATAAAGAGAACGTTCAAAACGAGAGATGCCAAGCCAATGATGATCCTTTTCAAATCACTTGTTCTCTCTAGGCTGGAATACTGCTGTACATTAACATCTCCATTCAAAGCAGGTGAAATCGCAGATCTAGAGAGTGTACAGAGATCCTTTACTGCACGTATAAGTTCTGTCAAGCACCTTAACTACTGGGAACGCTTGGAAGCACTTGACTTGTACTCGTTGGAACGCAGGAGGGAGAGATATATCATAATCTACACTTGGAAAATCCTGGAAGGAATGGTCCCAAATCTGCACACAGAAATCACTCCCTACGAAAGTAAAAGACTGGACAGGCGATGCAAAATGCCCCCAATAAAAAGTAGGGGCGTCATTGGTACACTAAAGGAAAACACCATAAGTGTCCGGGGCCCAAGACTGTTCAACAGCCTCCCATCAAGCATTAGGGGAATTGCCAATAAACCCCTGGCTGCCTTCAAGAGAGAGCTGGACAGGTACCTAAAGTCAGTGCCGGATCAGCCGGGCTGTGGCTCGTACGTTGGACTGCGTGCGGCCAGCAGTAACAACCTAGTTGATCAGGCCCTGATCCATCGGGAGGCCTGGTCATGGACCGGGCCGCGGGGGCGTTGATCCCCGGAATAACCTCCAGGTAACCTCCAGGTAACCTCCAGGTAAGGTTTCACTCTGAATTATGCGGTGCAGTTCTGGTCTTTGTATAACAGAAAGGAATAGGCTTTTGGGGGAACATATAGAGAGAAATTTGACCAACTTAATCCAGTGATTAAGATATCATTCGTGTTAATATAGTGTAATGAGCATAAAGTCTCTTGAGAGACGTACAGTGAGGGGAGATATGATTTGAGGTATACAAGTAGAAGACATGTATAGAGGATATATAAGCAGGGTACTAAAGATAAATAAGAGCTCGGAGCAGTGAACTCGGGTGGCATCAGTACAAAGTTAGCAGGAATTTAGGAAAGCTTTCGTTTAGCAATGGAGTTGCAGGTGAATGGAAAAAAGAATAGTGAGACACATTTGCAGAGAGGAATTTAATTGAGACGTTTCACCTGTTGACAAACTTCTTCAGTCAGTGACCGAAGAATTTTCTGCCCATGGGCGAAACGCTTCAGTCAAGTTCCTCCCCGCAGCTGTTTCTCCCTCCATTTGTTGACTCTGCGCCGTTAATCTTCACCAGTGGAAAAAAAAATACCAAGTAACGTCGCTGAAGGTGGTATACCTTGCTTATTTATGCCCAAAATGCAGTCTTTGTCACCCACTCAGCTACTCTCGTCCCAGTCCTGTTAAGCAAATATCTGACACCGGACAGCGTCTCCTGACGCAGGACAGTGTTTGTAGATTGTCGAGAGTGACGCTCAGGTTAATATGGTGACCTGAAGGATACCTGAAGCATGTTTTCAGGGGTCAGCGCCCCCTGGTCTCAGACCAGGCCTGCTGGTGACTGAAGATCTGATCCAACCAGGCTCCTGATATATACACCAAGAAGTGTGTGTGTGTGTGTGTGTGTGTGTATAATACACCAAGCGTGTATATTTCAGGGTATATGCACCAAGAAATGTGTATCTCTCAGTGTATATATACAGACTTTTCTGTTGATCCCTAGTTTTAGATATTAAAGTATCCTCGGCTGGTGTTGAACAGGTGACTCGCAGCCTTAACGACCCTCGTGTAGTAGATACTCTCTGAATCTAATAACCTGACTTTATCTTATCTTAAGGGACGTTCAACCCTCACTTATCTAATTACTATAAATTCATGTGTGTATTGTGGGAAATTTTGCCAACATATTCTCCAGTCTCCCAACGAGGCTTTAATAACCAGCTATGCAATAAATAATTAAAAATCGTAAAATGTAAAGTCTGAGCAAGGACCAGGGGGCACGAGCTTAGCAAATATAAATACCAACAACATCTCATTAGGGGTTCTAATTTATTATCACTTCAGGAAGGCTTGAATAACATTTAATTGAATATCCAAAATTGTCGGAGGATACTACATCAGATCACTGCCTTAGGGAGCGATATTAAGTGACATAGATTACATATATTTTTAAGCCTGTGGCCGGCGGGGGTCTAGAGACGCGGCCAGGAAGCCATCATTATCATTTCAAAAGGCAGCGGAGTAGGAGGGTAATCTCAGAGATCCACCCAAAATTCAAGCGTATCAGCACTTATGGAGCCTACACCCCAACCATTAAACAAAATAACCTGACGCCTGAGGAACAAAGACTAGTGGAATCCCTTCCAGTGTTGCAGAAAGTTTAGTCTGTGATTTGTGAAAGTCTTGTTAAGTCGACCAGCTCGAGGCTGTGGCCACCTTTGGATAAGTCAACAACCTACATTGTAATTATGGCGGGTGTAGGGGAAGGTGTCTTTATCTCAGATAGGTATGATTTCCGATGTCATTTTCTTTGCCCTGTTATTTATATCTGTTAGCCTGACATACTAAGAATGAACTATTATAAACCACGGAACAGGTAGGGTTTAAAACCCATGACGAGTAAGTCCTAAAACTCCAGGCGGCCTGGAATTTTAAAACTCACTTGCCATGGATCAAACCCCACCCGTTTCGTGGTTTGTTTGATATCGTGATATTACGATTTCGTGAGTTTTAGGTATTATTTTTGCCTTCAGAAGAACGATTTATCATTTAATATATAGAGATGTACCGAATAGGTAAAGCTGATCAATTAACAAGAACTCATTTAAAATTAAGTCCTTTTTAAAAAATTCTCTTATACGTTTAAAGGTATATTTTTTTTCATTTATGTAGTGAAAAAAAATTTGTTTTGCACCAAAAGTGCCTTAGAAAACTTACCTAACCTTATTATAACAAGCGCAATTTAATTTAGCCTAATCCAATTAAATATATTTTAGATAAGTTTACAAAAAAATAAATAATAAACAAACACAATAAAATATATTTTTTTCGTTAGGTTCAGGATGATTTTTGCTAAATTATTGCATACACAAATTTTCGCTTGCCTTATTCGGCAAGAAGAACGTTGCTATTTAAGCGAAAATAGCAAATTTTACCTATTCGGCACATTATATATATATATATATATATATATATATATATATATATATATATATATATATATGCAAGGAATTCGCGAGAGCAGGCGAAATATACAAAAACACTGATCTCTGGCTGAAGGAGACTCGAACCTACGAACCTTGGGACAAGGTACGCAGTTGTAAACCTTCTCCCTGAAAGCTGGCTGCCTTGGATCAAAGTCTAGCGCAAGCTGGACTCCAAGGTATTGGTCCAGTGTGGTGAGTGGTATAGCACTGCGTACCTTGTTCCAAGGTTCGTAGGTTCGAGTCTCCTTCAGCCATATATATATATATATATATATATATATATATATATATATATATATATATATATATATATATATATATATATATATATGTCGTGCCGAATATGTAAAACTGGTCAATTAGCAAGAACTCATTTAAAATTAAGTCCTTTCTAAAATTTTCTCTTGTACGTTTAAAGATATATTTTTTTCATTAATGTTAATGTAAAAAAAAATTAATTTTGCACCAAAAGAATCTTAGAAAACTTACCTAACCTTATTATAACAAGAACAGTTTATTTTAGCCTAACCCAACTAAATATATTTTAGATTTGCTTACAGTAATTTAATACTAAGCAAACACAGTGAAATATATTTTTTTCGTAAGGTTCAGAATGACTTGGGCGAAATTACTGCATACACAAATTTTCACTTGTCCTATATGGCAAGATGAGCGTTGTTATTTAAGCCAAGATAGCAAGTTCTGCCTATTTGGCACGACATATATATATATATATATATATATATATATATATATATATATATATATATATATATATATATATATATATATATATATATATATATATATATATATATATATATATATATATATATATATATATATATATATATATATATATATATATATATAGTATTACATAGCTGAAGTGTGAGTTTATCTATGGATGGTATCCACCAGGGCCAAGTATGAGGTTAGCCAACCATGAAGTGCCTTAAGTACGCAGTCTGCACACATCAAGTTAAGTCTGTGTCTTTTTCTTGCATCAATGACGCTGTTCCTGTTGGCCTTTCGTTCATTTTTATCCCGATAAAGGAGAAATAAGCGTTGCGCCAGAAATCTGCGAAGGCCGTGTTTATCACCTGAGATTATTGTCGAAAACGGTAAAAAATCTTATAGGCGGAGAATAGCACCATGTGCCACTCTTTGTCTTTTTAACCTCTGTTAGAGGTGATTAAGGTCCCTGGACCGAAACGTATTTTAATAAATATATCCTAGTGGTTGCTTATGTGCCTTTTTATACCAATTTGTCGGTATCCATTACCAAGGTTTTTACCAATGGTGGAAATCCTCGTAAGAATGGACGAGTGGTGCGACCTTGGTCCCAGGACCCACACCTTGCCAATGAACATATTGCAAGTGGTTTTATTTTGTGTGTATCCACTCTTAGTTTTAAAGCCCATGGACTATATGTGGGTCATTAAGGCTGCACTCTCCCTGTACACTAACATCGAGAATACTTTAATGCCGGAAACTAGGCTTAAAGTAAACTTTGGGTATGTACACTGATAGATATACACACACACTTGTCGGTATACATACATTGAGAGATATACATCCCTTGGTGTGTGATATACATATGTCGTGCAGAATAGGTAAAACTTGCGATTTTGGCTTAAATAGCAACACTTTTTGCCGAGTAAGGCAAGCGAAAATTTGCGTATGCAATAATTTCGCAAAAATCATTCAGAACCCAACGAAAAAATATATTTCATTATGTTTCTTTGTTGGTACAAAATTATTAATTTTTAGATTAACAAATGAAAAAAAAATCTTTATACGTATAAGAAAATTTGGCTTGGACTTCCAGCAGGCATGCGTGAGCGTGTTTGATAGGAGTGAATGGAGACAAATGGTTTTTAATACTTGACGTGCTGTTGGAGTGTGAGCAAAGTAACATTTATGAAGGGGTTCAGGGAAACCGGCAGGCCGGACTTGAGTCCTGGAGATGGGAAGTACAGTGCCTGCACTCTGAAGGAGGGGTGTTAATGTTGCAGTTTAAAAACTGTAGTGTAAAGCACCCTTCTGGCAAGACAGTGATGGAGTGAATGATGGTGAAAGTTTTTCTTTTTCGGGCCACCCTGCCTTGGTGGGAATCGGCCAGTGTGATAATAAATAAATAAATAAAAATATATATATATATATATATATATATATATATATATATATATATATATATATATATATATATATATATATATATATATATATATATATATATATATATATATATATATATATATATATATATATATATATATATATATATATATATATATATATATATATATATATATATATATATATATATATATATATATATATATATATATATATATATATATATATATATATATATATATATATATATATATATATATATATATATATATATATATATATATAATGTCGTGCCGAATAGGCAGAACTTGCGATCTTGGCTTAAATAGCAACGCTCATCTTGCCATATAGGACAAGTGATAATTTGTGTATGCAATAATTTCGCCAAAATCATTCTGAACCTAACGAAAAAATATATATTTGATTGTGTTTGTTAGTACTAAATTATTGTAAACATATTTAAAACGTATTTAGTTGGGTTAGGCTAAAATTAATTGTTCTTGTTATAATAAGGTTAGGTAAGTTTTCTAAGATTCTTTTGGTGCAAAATTAAAAGTTTTTACATTAACATTAACGAAAAAAATATATCTTTAAACGTATAAGAGAAAATTTTAGAAAGGACTTAATTTTAAGTGAGTTCTTGCTAACTGACCAGTTTTACATATTCGGCACGACATATATATATATATACATACATACATACATACATACATACATAGAGACCTCACAGTGTATATACAGATACCTCAGAGTGTATATAGACTAAGATGCATCTCGCAGTGTATATACACACTTCACGGTATATACTATACACACACCTTACTGGGTATATACATCATGTGTATGTGGAGGAGTTCCCGCCCGCGTGTATGAAGTAGGTCAGTGGTAGTGACAAACTGTTTCCAGCCAAAATTTCACGTTATGTCTGTCCCCTTTAAAGTGAGAGTTGTTGCCCATCTGGAACCGATGTGTCCCAGACAGAAGTTTACTTCCTCGTCTGAATCTGTTATTTTATTATACAGTGATACTATGAGACTGCCACAATGGCGCTTGTTTAAAATTATATATATATATATATATATATATATATATATATATATATATATATATATATATATATATATATATATATATATATATATATGTGTGTGTGTGTGTGTGTGAAAAAAGTGTCATTAAGCGGAAATCCGAGAATTAAAAATTCGGATATTTTTTTAGTGCCCCGCTAAATGTCCATAACATTATATTGTAGGGTAAGTTAGTTTATTTAGGCACAGGTACACATAAGTACAATTGTCATACGTAGTGTAAATTACCAGAATAACCCAAAAAGTCAGACAAACTGGCCACTCCCATTAGAGTGGCCAGTATTTTCAGTTTAAAAGGTAAGAATTGATTCTGTGGTCTGTCAGGGGATAGTATTAGCCTGCTTATTTTTACGAAGAGGCAGCTTACCCGGAACAGTATTGAAGGTGATGTATTCAAATGATAAACTACTATTTATTCAGGCCTACTCTACAACCGAGGGAGCTTTCGGTTGGCGCCGGTAGATGGTAGCACCAACCACTGATGCCAGATGAAGGTCATCCTAGACCCTTGTTTTGTTCTGCCATGTGCCCTAGGAGTAACACTTTCCTTTTATATATCCCTGGGATGAGTAAGTGTAAAAGACTCATCTATACTGGATATAAAGATATGAGCCAGCTGGCTTAGATTGCCGGAAAGAAATATTATGGGGCGACATTTGGCAAGGTTGGTATGTTCGTGCGTCGGCGAACGTTCTAGGAACAGTTGGTGCGATACGTTGCTTGAGGGTGGGTGTACGTGGCTTGCTAGCCTTCATGCCTCTATCCTCGATGTTTGATTTGTAGTGAGAGTGCGAAGTCTAGTATTGTTAGGGGGGGGATAAGTGTCATTATGGTATGTGTGAGAAGGCACAGGTGCATGTATGATGATAGATAAATAATAACAGCCAGTGTTTTAAAGTAGTACTACTATCATCTTGAAACAGACGTGTCTAGCGGGCCTATTTAACACAGGAGACGCCCCTCTCACCCAAGTGCCTTAAATCTCTCACCCACGCACGCCTATTGTTGAGCCTGCGGTGCCAGTAGCTTTGTTGTAGGCCTGTGAGAGCACAGACCAAGGCTCTATGTTGACGACGATGGTGGCTGGGCCAGGACCGACCTATTACATGGACGGGACCTCTCACGCCCACGCCGTTGACATGATGCACCAGCAGCAGCTTGTGTCTGGTGGGGGCGGCGGGGTGCCTCCACGGGCCACACAGCCATCACAGCAGCCACAGCAGACCACCAACGGGGCCAGCAGCAGCAACAGCAGTAGCCCCTCAGCTAACGGCACTCAGAGCAACAGCAGTGCAAACAGTGTGGACGGGGGCGGACACCAACAGCAGCAACACCACCACCATCACCAGCAGTACACGCCCCCACCCATGGCCCAGGGGCCGCCACCCCCATATTGCCACCCAGAATACTACACCGGGGAGGCGTATTACCCTGGGCCTCCCCCTGAGTACTGCCATCACCCTCACCCACCATCCCCACACTTGTGTGCCGTCCATGGGGTCGCTGCACCAGGTGGGTACTTTTCCTACTACATAACACTATGCCTACACTTTTGACAGTGTTGTTAATAAATACTTGTTAAACTCTGAGGTGTCAGTCTACCATTAAATCGGGTTAACTTTGAGGTAAGTATGCCATACAAATGTCAGCCTTCTGGTCATATTACCGTTAACATATGGTAAGCAGTATGGACCCACTGCCATAATGTCAGGCAGTGGGACCACTGTTAAGATCATAAGCACAGTGGAGCACAGCAGTAGACCTACTGGTTTATGCTAGGCACGTCCAACTCTCCCAACCACACCCACTCGTCTACCTGTCAAACCCATTTTTAAAGCTACCCAAGGCTCGGGCTTCAATAACTTGCTGGGGAGGCTGTTCCACTTATCTACAATTAGTGTCAAAGTCAAACCAATATTTTTTTTCTTATATATTTCTAAATCTTAAATTTACCTCACCACAATTTGGCTTTATACCTTTGATTTTTTGAGTTTCGAGAGTTTTTCTACTCCCGGAACCCGGAATTGGGCCAGGCTCGTCTGTGGCGTGCCTGGTCAACCAGGTTGTTAGGAAAGGACACATGTAACTAATGTGACGTATTGTTGCAATGTTTTGCTCTCCAGTCGCTCCTGGAGAGCGAAACGTTGCTAGTGAAATATCACATAGTTGCATCTGTGTCCTTTTACCGAACATTTCGTCGGTAATTCTACCATTATTGCTATTCAGGCTGTTGCTCTTCGGTGCCCACTGGCCCAGATATCCATGACAGCCTGTTGGATCTGGCCCTTTATAGAGATGAATTTCCGGTTTTCTCCTAAGATTTCCACAATTGTCCCTGCAGTAATTTTGTTACCTTCTGATAACATGTTGAATAGTCTGGGGCCACAGATGTTGATAAAGTGATCTCTTATTGTGCCCACGGCGCCCCTACTCACTGGGTTTATTTTACACTTCCACATCTTTCACTCCAGTATGTTATGGCTGTGCAGATTTACTAGACCTTCACGTACTTTCCTGGTATATATTATCATGCATCTCTCCTCTGCTTCATTGAATACATATTTAAGATTTTGAGGTGTGTTTTAATGGCTCTTTGGGCCGTAAATGATTTCTGTATCTGGTCCAGCTCTATATTACCCTGTTCCCTGAACGGGGTCATCAACACTGAACAACTCTAAACGAGAAAGCACAAGTGATTTGAATAGTGTAACCATTGACACTAATTCCATTTTGAAATATCTCAATACCCACTCTGCCATTTTACTGGCTGTCGTGACGTTTGCCTTAGTGTGTTCTTTGGAAGAAAGGTCAGTCGACATAATTGCTCCCAGATCTTTCGCGTGTTGCTTTCGTGCTATTTGATGATCTTTCTGGGTTTGGTAAAGTAATATTTTTGAGTTCTTTATTCTTAACATATAAGCAGCTGGAACTTTTTTTTTTTTTTTTTTTTTACCATTGAACGTCATGTTTAAGATGTGTGGTGCCACCACCGACTTGCTAGGCTGTGTGGTGCCACCACCGACTTGCTAGGCTGTGTGGTGCCACCACCGACTTGCTAGGCTGTGTGGTGCCACCACCGACTTGCTAGGCTGTGTGGTGCCACCACCGACTTGCTAGGCTGTGTGGTGCCACCACCGACTTGCTAGGCTGTGTGGTGCCACCACCGACTTGCTAGGCTGTGTGGTGCCACCACCGATTTGCTAGGCTGTGGTGCCACCACCGACTTGCTAGGCTGTGTGGTGCCACCACCGACTTGCTAGGCTTGCTAGGCTGTGTGGTGCCACCACCGGCTTGCTAGGCTGTGTGGTCCCCACCACCGGCTTGCTAGGCTGTGTGGTCCCCACCACCGGCTTGCTAGGCTGTGTGGTCCCCACCACCGTCGTGGTAGGGTGTGTGGTCCCCACCACCGTCGTGCTAGGGTGTGTGGTCCCCACCACCGTCGTGCTAGGGTGTGTGGTCCCCACCACCGTCGTGCTAGGGTGTGTGGTCCCCACCACCGTCGTGCTAGGGTGTGTGGTCCCCACCACCGTCGTGCTAGGGTGTGTGGTCCCCACCACCGTCGTGCTAGGGTGTGTGGTCCCCACCACCGTCGTGCTAGGGTGTGTGGTCCCCACCACCGTCGTGCTAGGGTGTGTGGTCCCCACCACCGTCGTGCTAGGGTGTGTGGTCCCCACCACCGTCGTGCTAGGCTGTGTGGTCCCCACCACCGTCGTGCTAGGCTGTGTGGTCCCCACCACCGTCGTGCTAGGCTGTGTGGTCCCCACCACCGACGTGCTAGGCTGTGTGGTCCCCACCACCGTCGTGCTAGGCTGTGTGGTCCCCACCACCGTCGTGCTAGGCTGTGTGGTCCCCACCACCGTCGTGCTAGGCTGTGTGGTCCCCACCACCGTCGTGCTAGGCTGTGTGGTCCCCACCACCGTCGTGCTAGGCTGTGTGGTCCCCACCACCGTCGTGCTAGGCTGTGTGGTCCCCACCACCGTCGTGCTAGGCTGTGTGGTCCCCACCACCGTCGTGCTAGGCTGTGTGGTCCCCACCACCGACGTGCTAGGCTGTGGTCCCACCACCGTCACACGTTTGACTGTGTGGTCCCCATCAATCTTGTTTAGTATGTGTTGTAGTTTAGCTAAACTGACCGCCATGTTGATTAATGTACACAATGCACGTAAAGGGGGCCGACATATATTGTCAGATTTATTGTTCGCTGGTATGAAATATTAAAGACGAGTTACACACACGGAGTTAGAGGAGGATGTTGAGGTTTTGCAGTCACGTGCCTAGTCTACCTCAGCCATATTGAACGTCACTTCGAACTTGCATTGACAAGCTATACTATAATAATAATAGAATGAGGGAGAACAAGAGTAGGTTAGTTGGCCCATTTTAGGCAAGTATAACTCATACCCACTCGTATACTCGTTCCACTCATTCACGACTCCCTTGATGCTACCTGGGAGTGTTTCACTCATCCACGACTCTCCCCTCAAGGGAGGTTCCTTGACGCTGGTGAGGGGCTCTTGATCTAGGGAATTGGATCTGTGCTCCAGTTCCCTCCACAGGCGCTGTATAATCCTCCTGGTTTAGCGCTTCCCCATGATTATGATGAGAATAATAATTATCCACGACTCGCTTGGCGAAACCTGGGTTTGTCATCCACACCTCTTGTCAAACTAGTACTTCCCGATATTCTTTCTAAATCTAAATTTGTCCTAGTTTAATAGATTGCTGCGAGTCCCGTTGTGATGAAATATTTTCAACACGCTATTTATATCGCCTTCATTAATTCCAGTTTTCCATGTGTACACTGTACATTTCAGTACTTCGGAGGTAAATAAGAAGTCAGTGGCAAGTATCTGAGGCTGATAGAAGTCAGTGGCAAGTATCTGAGGCTGATAGAAGTCAGTGGCAAGTATCTGAGGCTGATAGAAGTCAGTGGCAAGTATCTGAGGCTGGTAGAAGTCAGCAAGTATCTGATAGAAGTCAGTGGCAAGTATCTGAGGCTGGTAGAAGTCAGTGGCAAGTATCTGAGGCTGGTAGAAGTCAGTGGCAAGTATCTGAGGCTGGTAGAAGTCAGTGGCAAGTATCTGAGGCTGGTAGAAGTCAGTGGCAAGTATCTGAGGCTGATAGAAGTCAGTGGCAAGTATCTGAGGCTGATAGAAGTCAGTGGCAAGTATCTGAGGCTGATAGAAGTCAGTGGCAAGTATCTGAGGCTGATAGAAGTCAGTGGCAAGTATCTGAGGCTGATAGAAGTCAGTGGCAAGTATCTGAGGCTGATAGAAGGAAACTTGTAGTTCAAAAGTCGACTTTTTATTTATTATGAAGTGTCACTCAATAAATCCTTTTGTAGGTGAAATGTCGTACATGATAACAGGCCGTCTCCACAAAGTACCCGGAGATGGACCACAACTCAAGACCCACCGATATATAATTATCCATCCGTTTGTTGTAGTTATTATTAAATTTATGGTGGCGCTAGACCCATAGGAGTGAAAGCTTGGGGAATGGGAGGTAAGCGGTTTTGATCCGAGGAAAGGGAGGGTAACTCCAAATATTTGGATCAAGAGCCTTTTTGACCCCTTCCATCAGGGTATAGATATAAAAAAAAAGGTGACATACCTAGACCAGTGTATAATTTCCAGGCAATGTCCCGGTGTGATTGGATCTGCCTTTCCATGGATCAAATATAATTGCATCCCATTTCCCAGTCGCTCCATGGTCCCTACTGGTTTAGCACTTTCCCATAAATATACAGGAGGGCCTTGTACCCCCCTCAGGGAGGTTCCTTGACGCTGGTGAGGGGCTCTTGATCTAAGGAATTGTATCTGTGCTCCGGTTCCCTGAATTGAGCCTGAATACCTTCCATCTCCCCCCCCCCCTTCCAGGCGCTGTAATATTACGGGTTTAGCGCTCCCCCATTATTATAATACAGGAGGGCCCCGCTTATACAGCAGGTGAGCTGCTGTGAAGTGAAACACTTTTTTTACTTTCAAATGAATATAAAAGTCTGATAAAATTTACACTATCATATATTAAGCGAGCAATAAAGCTGGACCTAAAAATGCATATACAACGCATACATTATTTACCTTAAAATGTTTTCATCCTTAGCTTAGTGACTATATTTATTGTGGGATATCTGAATAAATGAAAAATGAGTATAATTGAAAACTGCTTCATTAGCATAACGCTGTAAAGCGAAGCGCTGTAACGCGGGGAACTCCTGTACGTTGGACTGCGGGCGGTGGGCACTAACAGCCCTTCCAGCATGGTCTGGGACCAGGCTGCAAGGGCGGTGACCTCCTTTGAACTGTTAATGTTGGCAGAGATCCTTCGTGTACTTTCTCCAAAATTCTCTGTAAACCTGTAGTTACATTTGACCTTGGTTTAGCGCTTCTTTTTTTATTATTATAATACATTTGACCTTTCACCTTGTAGCTCGCTACATCCGCACAACAGTCGTCATTGTAGAGGCTTGGAAAGTTAGATCTCTCGTGTGTGTACCTGGTTGTAAGTACTGCTCACACCCGGTATATGTTCCTGACAAGTAACTTGTGACATTCTGGTTTAGCCTACACCTGGGTTCCCGTTTGGCCTACACCTGGGTTCCCGTTTGGCCTACACCTGGGTTCCCGTTTGGCCTACACCTGGGTTCCCGTTTGGCCTACACCTGGGTTCCCGTTTGGCCTACACCTGGTTTCCCGTTTGGCCTACACCTGGGTTCCCGTTTGGCCTATACTTTGGTCCCCATTATGTCTACTCAGAAAATGTCACATTAACAGTTATGTCTGTTATCAGTTAATGAGTTTTAATAACAAGTTTACACGTTGTAATGGAAAAATTATATAGATGTAGTCGTTACCAAAGTTAATTAGTTATTGTGACATTAACTAACCTAGCCTAGCCGAGACATTAAAATTATCAGTATCCAAATAAAGTACCAAATGGGATGTCACACACCTACAAAGCTAATTTGTTTGAGTTTAGGCTATTATACTTCAAGGGCATACCGTAATATATGAATACACAATAAAATAATGCTACTGGATTTGAGTACAATGCCCTCAGCTTCCGTCAACGAAATAAGATGACTGTGCACAAATAACCCGCACATAGGGTTATTTGTGTACAGATTTGTCAGGAAACAGGACAAGTGGTTTCCTGACGCGGGTCTTAGTCAAATGATGATCATCATATGACCGAGGCCTTCCGCTGGCTTACCGGTCCACCCCTTTGAAAATTATGGGTATGATAGTAACCACTTAATAATCTGCACATATAGAGAGAAAAGCTTATGATGACGTTTCGGACGTTGCGGGTTATTGTGTATTTCAGTCACGATATTGTGCCTTTTTGTTGTTTTGGAAGATGACGGTAACTTCTGCATAGATCTTTTGAACGTTAGTTTCTTCTTGACGGAACTTGGAGAGTCACTGTGTTCACGTTGCAATACATACCAGGATATTAACCGGCTTGATGGTGTGGCATGTTAGAAGGGACCCCACTGGTCTGGAACGATGTTCCAGACTGGAGCTGAACTCTTCTCCAGGCTGAGGGACTGACCACCTCAAATATTTCTTTTTCCAAGGTTGATGGACTTGTTACGTAATCTCATTTCTCCTGCTTCCTTCGTATTTGAAGAAGCCTAGTGTGAGGCGAAACGTTTCGTCAATAAAGATACCCAGCTGTTTCATACAGATGGTGCATCTGACTGAAGTAGGTACAGTTTGTAGTGCTTAATTTATTTCTTTATTAGAAGCCAC
Organism: Cherax quadricarinatus; assembly: GCF_038502225.1. Taxonomy (NCBI): domain Eukaryota; kingdom Metazoa; phylum Arthropoda; class Malacostraca; order Decapoda; family Parastacidae; genus Cherax; species Cherax quadricarinatus. The sequence goes on along the minus strand of NC_091335.1, from coordinate 8,768,837 downwards.
ATATCCGAAGTGTAAGTACGCCATCCTGTTAGTTTATGGGCCGCGGATCGATCCCTCGTCCATCACTGTATTCACTGTTAACGAATAGTTTCGCCTGCGTCGCAGGCTTCAGCGTTCGAATACAGAGACGAATTGCAAGTGTGTACATCACCCTGGTAGTGTAGGTGAGTGTACATCAACTATGTAGTATAGGAGAGTGGACCCCCTCCAGGTAGTGTAGGAGAGTGTACATCACCCAGGAAGTGTAGGAGAGTGTACATCACCCAGGAAGTGTAGGAGAGTGTACATCACCCAGGAAGTGTAGGAGAGTGTACATCACCCAGGAAGTGTAGGAGAGTGTACATCACCCAGGAAGTGTAGGAGAGTGTACATCACCCAGGAAGTGTAGGAGAGTGTACATCACCCAGGAAGTGTAGGAGAGTGTACATCACCCAGGAAGTGTAGGAGAGTGTACATCACCCAGGAAGTGTAGGAGAGTGTACATCACCCAGGAAGTGTAGGAGAGTGTACATCACCCAGGAAGTGTAGGAGAGTGTACATCACCCAGGAAGTGTAGGAGAGTGTACATCACCCAGGAAGTGTAGGAGAGTGTACATCACCCAGGAAGTGTAGGAGAGTGTACATCACCCAGGAAGTGTAGGAGAGTGTACATCACCCAGGAAGTGTAGGAGAGTGTACATCACCCAGGAAGTGTAGGAGAGTGTACATCACCCAGGAAGTGTAGGAGAGTGTACATCACCCAGGAAGTGTAGGAGAGTGTACATCACCCAGGAAGTGTAGGAGAGTGTACATCACCCAGGAAGTGTAGGAGAGTGTACATCACCCAGGAAGTGTAGGAGAGTGTACATCACCCAGGAAGTGTAGGAGAGTGTACATCACCCAGGAAGTGTAGGAGAGTGTACATCACCCAGGAAGTGTAGGAGAGTGTACATCACCCAGGAAGTGTAGGAGAGTGTACATCACCCAGGAAGTGTAGGAGAGTGTACATCACCCAGGAAGTGTAGGAGAGTGTACATCACCCAGGAAGTGTAGGAGAGTGTACATCACCCAGGAAGTGTAGGAGAGTGTACATCACCCAGGAAGTGTAGGAGAGTGTACATCACCCAGGAAGTGTAGGAGAGTGTACATCACCCAGGAAGTGTAGGAGAGTGTACATCACCCAGGAAGTGTAGGAGAGTGTGCAGTCCAGGTGACAGTAAACGACGTAGAGAGAGCTAGAGGCACCCAATCCCTCAGCTTCGGTGCAAGATAGTCTTGTGTTTTTCAGGTTTATCTTGTTTTAAATTTCCTGGTTTTAAATAACGCTAAGGATAACTTCTAAATCTTGTTGAGACAGCCTTCAGTCGACCGCTGTATCGACACTCAGGCTCAGAGCTTAGTGATAACACTAGGAACATTGATCAGACAAATTCCCCAAGAGTCAGAAATGGGAGGTAATCAGGTTTGATCAGAAAGAGAGGAGAGGGTAGCTCTAGTTTCCTGAATCAAGAGATCAATATTAAGGGCTTGGGGTCAAATAGAAAAATAGGTTTGTGTATAGAAATCCTGTTACCAGAAGAGCCAAAAAAAATTATTATAGTAATACAACTTGTAATTAAAATTGCCTTAATATGCCGGAATTTTTTTGTTGTGCAGTAAATACCTAATACTGTATATGAAGGGTATACAGTACCGACAAGATGGAGAATTTAGACACATGTGCAACATCTGGGTATCTTTGAAGACGTTTTGCCCCTCGAGGGAGGTTCCTTGACGCTGGTGGGGGCTCTTGATCTAGGGAATTAAGATCTGTGTTCTAGTTCCCTGAAGCCTGATTACCTTCCATCCCCCCCCCACAGGCGCTGTGTAATCCTACGGGTTTAGCGCTTCAGTATGATTGTAATAATTGTAAACGTTTCGCCATCTAGTGGCTTTATCAATACAATACAAGGACATAATGTGAAGACTGTAGAACGCTATACAAAAGATGAGGTAATCTGTCCCTCATCTTTGGCTGAGCGACTATTACCTCATCTTTTGTATGCACATGTAGTTATAGTTTTCACATTATGGTCATATTTTGTATTGATAGTCACTGGTTGACCTAACATCTACAGTGAAAATACCCAGATGTTGCCCATGTCTTAGTTATCCATGTAACACTGTAGCGAGAGATCGGCAACGGATTTTAATTTAAATAAATGGGGAGGGGGGTAGTGTGACAGTGCTAGATCCGACAAACTTTGAAAAACAAGTTGAGGAACTCTGGGGCTCACGAAACAAAAAGGAAAAAAAATTACTTCAGACAAGCTGGACTACTTTCTGCTGCAAGTGCCAGATCAGCTAGGCTGTGATGGTTGTGGCGGGCCTACTGGCCACCAGCACAAGCAGCCTGGTTGACCGTACGATCAATATGGAAGCCTGGCCTCAGGCTGGGCTGTAGGGGGGAGAGTGGGTGTAAAGAGCCAGGTTACAGGTGTCACAGACCTAACCTTGCACCACCACAACCCTTCTAGCCCTGTCCCCCCCCCCACCTCTCCATCCTCCCTCTCTTCCCTCTCGGATGATGGGTCACCTTAACTCAGTGAAGTTTGAGTGGTTTGTGCCTCGGGGAAGGAGCTCTTCTTTGGGAGGGGCGCCATTCTTCCCACAGGGTGCCAGAATCCAGCGTCCTTTTTGCTTGTAAATTACGGTGATATTTTCCCTCACGTTTGAATATTCTGAAACTGATGACACAACGAATTGTGAATATGTACATCAGAAATGCTAGAAAATATTTGAATAGTATTACCTGTTGATTATGATTATTTTAATAAAAGTGAAGTAATAACGACGGTACAAGTTGATAATGAAAGTACGTGTTTGATGTTGTTAGAAAGGGAATAACCAGACTGGTCTAGTTCTTTATAAAGAAAGTAAACTGTTATCCACAGTCGCCTGTAGCGACCACTGATATTTACAGTCGCTTGTAGCGACCACTGATATCCACGGTCACTTGTAGCCATCACTGATATCCACGGTCACTTGTAGTCATCACTGATATCCACGGTCACTTGTAGTCATCACTGATATCCACGGTCACTTGTAGTCATCACTGATATCCACGGTCACTTGTAGTCATCACTGATATCCACGGTCACTTGTAGTCATCACTGATATCCACGGTCACTTGTAGTCATCACTGATATCCACGGTCACTTGTAGTCATCACTGATATCCACGGTCACTTGTAGTCATCACTGATATCCACGGTCACTTGTAGTCATCACTGATATCCACGGTCACTT
>NC_091335.1:8745571-8760571 GCF_038502225.1 Cherax quadricarinatus | reverse complement strand
CCCACACCAGTCGACTAACACCCAGGTACCCATTTTTACTGATGGGGAACATAGACAACAGGTGGAAAGAAACACGTCCAATGTTTCTACTCTGGCTGGGAATCGAACCCAGGCCCTCACCGTGTGAAGCGAGAGCGTTAACCACCAGTGTTACTATTAGTATGATCATGTATAGTATTGTTGCTATTATGATCTTGTGTAGTGTTATTTGTATGATCTTGTATAGTGTTACTATTAGTATGATCATGTATAGTATTGTTGCTATTATGATCTTGTGTAGTGTTAGTATTAGTATGATCTTATGTAGTGTTACTATTAGTATGATCATGTATAGTATTGTTGCTATTATGATCTTGTGTAGTGTTGCTATTAGTATGATCTTGTATAGTGTTACTATTAGTATGATCATGTATAGTATTGTTGCTATTATGATCTTGTGTAGTGTTAGTATTAGTATGATCTTATGTAGTGTTACTATTAGTATGATCATGTATAGTATTGTTGCTATTATGATCTTGTGTAGTGTTGCTATTAGTATGATCTTATGTAGTGTTACTATTAGTATGATCATGTATAGTATTGTTGCTATTATGATCTTGTGTAGTGTTATTAGTATGATCTTGTATAGTGTTACTATTAGTATGGTCATGTATAGTATTGCTGCTAGTATGATCATGTATAGTACTGCCAGGCAGCGTAACCTGGTATATGTATTTTGAACTGCTCGGCCACGGTAACTAGATTTAATAATGAACTGAAGTGTTAACGTTGCAGAGACGAGAATGTTGATGCTGTGTAATTGAAAGATAATAGCAAGTGCTTCAGTGTGGAACGCGAGTTTTGGGACGTTATTAACACTTCTCCCTGAAGATGGAACTTGTTTATTCAACCTACGTTCATTTCGCTGCGTTAATTTTCCTAAGCTATTTACAACGGCAAATTCCTAACGGGCTCTGCCAGGTTACGACTGTTGAATTTTTAAAGTAAGGTTGGGTTAGGTTACATAAGGCTATAACAACTTGAATTTAACAACTGGAAAGCAAATTGGAAATAACGGTAACGTCTGGTAACGCGTTGGCGTAGCAGCTCCAGGAGTCATTAAAGTCTGCAGGAGTGTCAGTTGTGGTGTGAGAATGGATCGTTTTTTAAATGGTATGGGGATATTGATGTACCTTTCACCCTGGCCAGAAACAGCCTGGTTGATCAGGCAAACACCAGACGAGTCAGGCTCATAGCCGGGCTCCGGGATTAGAAAACTCAGAATTCATCAGTTATATCAAAGGTAAAGATAAGGCCACGAGTGTCTTCAGTTGGTCATGAGGACGAAGCCACGAGTGGCGAAACGTCTCCTTAATAAATGTCTTGAACTGTACACAGGTGAAAATGGATTGATTTATTAGGTATCCCAGCAGATGGAGGGAATAAGATACGTAAGCAAAGTGAAGACAGTGACGTATATACAAGCCTAGCAGGGATAATTTGTTGAGGGCTCCTGGCATCCTCGCTCTTGCGGCTCTTTCTCAGACCAGTTAGGTCTCTGTATTGCCGAGACGTTTAAGGCTGCAACAGTAGACTTCTTCAGTCGAATACAAAGGTGAATAATGGAGTTGAAAGTGGAGATTATAAGGTGTTCAGTCCCTCAGCCTAGCTTTGTTAATCGAGGGAGTGAGGAACTAAACGCCTCGAGATGACTTTTACCAAGACTGATGGACTGTACATGTCAAAATATCCACCTCTTCATCTGTCTCCAATATATATAATCAGGTACCGCCATATTAGTGAAGAATCATAATAATGGTATACAATGCCAACAAGATGAATAATGGTATACAGTGCCAACAATACAATGAGGTTGGTATGTATACTTTAATTTTGATAACTTGTCTGACAGCACTATTATGGAATCTTGGCACAGATGATAGATCTTTACAAATCAAGATACCCAGGTGTTGCACTTGTCTGATTCCTCGACTGAAGGAGCCTGATGTGCAGGTGAAGTGTCTCGGCAAATAATACCAAAATATTGCAAATATTCTCTTGATGGCCTGCTCGATCAGGTTGTTTGTGCTAGTTGCACACAATCCAAAGTAAGCATAACAGTCTAGCTGATCAGGAGCTGGTTAAAGGAATATATGCAAAGTTCCCTCTTCTTGAAGACAGTTATGAGCGTGTCTGTAATTCCCCTATCAATAAATTTTTTGCTGTTTACGCTTGAGTTTCAGCGCGGTCTGGGAATAAGGCCTCTGCTTGTCGATTTCGATGAGTTTTATCCCCTTGCGTTTCTTTCGAAAAAGTTAATACAAAATGCGGATTTACACAGTTGTATACAGAGTTCTCTGCTTAAACCGCTAGTTGATTACCAAGCTCTAGAACTCACAATCACAACTAAGCTGTATCCAAATGGTGTACTGACAGTACTGAAGACATGTTGCAAAACTACTTAGTTTTGTGACGAAGTTTTGCTGTGTAGAGCTTAGTTATGCCTTCGTAAAGCTCTACACTGATTAGAACATTGCCTCAGTGATGGACTGATTACATCTTCATATATCTACTGCTCTTTGCCTACTTTCTGTACTTGACTGAAAAAACCTACTGTGTAGGCGAAACGTTTCGGAATAAAGTTGCTTAACTGTTGCCTGTTGTTAGGTAAGACACATATGCAACAGTTAGGTATCTTTATTTCGAAACGTTTCGCCTACACAGTAGGCTTCTTCAGTCGAGTACAGAAAAGTTGATAGAAGCAGAAGAGACTTGAAGACGATGTAATCAGTCCATCACCCTTAAAGTTTTGAGGTGGTCAGTCCCTCAGTCTGGAGAAGAGCATTGTTCCAAAGTCTGAAACAATATGGAGTTGAAGTGACAGGATGGAGCCTTGTATAGCGCCAGGAGGTGAGACGTAGGTCACTAGTAGAACGCAGATGTTGGTAGGTCAGGTCCCTCTCAAATCCAGCCGTTCTCACTAGAAGAGGTTGCCGAAGTAGATTTCAGGTCTGGCGCTATATAAGGCTCCATCCTGTCACTTCAACTCCATATTGTTTCAGACTTTGGAACAATGCTCTTCTCCAGACTGAGGGACTGACCACCTCAAAACTTTAAGGGTGATGGACTGATTACATCGTCTTCAAGTCTCTTCTGCTTCTATCAACTTTTCTGTACTCGACTGAAGAAGCCTACTGTGTAGGCGAAACGTTTCGAAATAAAGATACCTAACTGTTGCATATGTGTCTTACCTAACAACCTGTCGGTATTTTATACCACTTTGTTTTAACTGTTGCCTGTGTCTCCAAAACTTGTTCTGCGACATGCCTTTTCTACACAATTTAATGCAAACTGAGAATCCATTATATTGCGAATGGGACAATTTGGAAGAAACGGAATAAGAACATAAGGAAAGGAGGAACAGTGCAGCAGGCCTACCGACCCATACTTGGCAAGTCTCTCAAACTCGCAAAAAAAATATTCGCCCCCAAAAATTCTAAATGAGTAGGCTGGTAAGCTTTAAATACCTCGGGTTGTTTACGACAAAGTATTCAACTTTCAACCCCAGCATGGGCCTCCGCCTGATTAAATATGCTCAAAAGTTTGCAACAGTATATAATTGTCCAAAACCCGTGAGGAATGCAGTAGGTGCAGTCTCAAGGATGTAAACCCGACGGCCCTGGAGGAGAGGTGGAAAAAGGTAGGGGAGGCATAATGACGACAAAATCCTGAGGTATCATCGACAGAACAGACAGGCTGAAAGATAGAGAGGGAAAGAAAAGAAGAGGAGCCAGTAACAAGATTATTTGTAGGTTGTAGTTGGGTTTGGGGTCACAGGTCACAGACCAGGCTTCCTGGTTGATAGCCTAATCAATTAGTGTTGGCCACACGCATTCCAATGTAGGCACTATCTTCCTGACTGATCAGAAACTAGGCGGACTTTAATAAATTCCACTGGCCGTAAATGGAGTCTAAATTCACAGAAATGTTTTTCCAGTCTCATGGTGGTGGCAGGTCCATAAGCTGCACCAGGAAGTGAGTTGAAACTTCAATCACAGCTTCAAGAGAAGGTATGACAGAACCTGGTGGAGAGGGCAGGGGTCAGAAGCCATTAAATGTTGATCAGGTCCACTCCCAACAAGTCATTAAAAGCTGAACGCTCCTATTAAGACTAAAGGACTGATCACCTTAAACTACCTTGCCTTTCACCGTCTCCATTGTTTTTGGAATTCTAAAGTGGCTACTGCGTGATGTCATAGCACCAGTGGGTAACCACCCTTACACGTCCTTAGTGCTAGTACCAAGCCGTGATGGATAATATGGGCTGCCAGCAGCAACAGCCTAGTCGACCAAGCAATCAACAGGTAGATAATTAAGACGCATGTGCAACAGCGACTCGTTATATTTTTTTTTGGCCCACAATAAAAATACCCATTAAATAATACTCATGGTCAGTTCCTGACCACCTGGGCTGTGACTCGTACGTCGGTTGACGTACGAGTCAAGCAGTAACAGCCTGGTTCGTCAGGCCCTGATTCACCGCGGGGCCTGGTCAGGGACCAGACCACGAGAGTGAAAAAAGTTTTGAAAGAGGTCACAGGTTAAATCACTGAACGGGTCATCTTATGATGAACACGACAGGTGATTCACATTGGCTAGACCCCTGGTACCAATAGGTTGGGAGGCTGGAGGTTGAGAGGGGCCACTGGATAATGTAAAGGGCACTTGTTACCCTCACCACACATCTGAGAGGCCGACACTTGGAGACCCAATTAGTGTAATCATGTGTAACCACGACAAACATGGTGCCACACGAGGCAAGTTACCAGGTCGGTGGAGTGAGAGAGAGAGATTGAGCGAGTGAGAAATTGTATGAGAGGAGAGGAAGTTAAGTGAGAGAAAGAGGTGTATGTGTGTGTTAGTATAAATGGTGTGCACGCAATTAGTATTTCCTAGAATTGTGTAGAGAGGGCACTGAAACTTGTGTTATAAATTTGACACTAAAGCCATCCCGTGAGGGATTGCATCCTGTTGTTGGGTGTCATACTAAAGAATGTTAAAAGTACTGGCATCTTTTTATAAGAATATAAGAACATAAGAAAGGAGGCACACTGCAGGAGGCCTGTTGGCCCATACTAGGCAGGTCCTTTACAATTCATCCCACTAACAAAACATTTGCCCAACCCAATTTTCAATGCCACCCAAGAAATAAGCTCTGATGTGAAAGTCCCACTCAAATCCAACCCCTCCCACTCATGTACTTACCCAACTAGGTAGACTGTTCCACTCATCTACTACCCTATTTCCAAACCAATACTTTCCTATGTCCTTTCTAAATCTAAACTTATCTAATTTAAATCCATTACTGCGGGTTCTCTCTTGGAGAGACATCCTCAAGATATTATTAATATCCTCTTTATTAATACCTATCTTCCACTTATACACTTCGATCAGGTCTCCCCTCATTCTTCGTCTAACAAGTGAATGTAACTTAAAAGTCTTCAATCTTTCTTCATAAGGAAGATTTCTAATGCTATGTATTAATTTAGTCATCCTACGCTGAATGTTTTCTAACGAATTTATGTCCATTCTGTAATATGGAGACCAGAATTGAGCTGCATAATCTAGGTGAGGCCTTACTAATGATGTATAAAGCTGCAGTATGACGTCTGGACTTCTGTTGCTTACACTTCTTGATATAAATCCCAGTAATCTATTTGCCTTATTACGTACGCTTAGGCATTGCTGTCTTGGTTTAAGGTTGCTGCTTACCATAACCCCCAAGTCCTTTTCGCAATCTGTATGGCTAAGTTCTACATTATTTAACTTATAAGTGCTAGGGTTATGGACACTCCCGAGCTCCAGAACCTTGCATTTATCTACATTGAACTGCATCTGCCACTTTTCTGACCAAGAGTAGAGTTTGTCTAAATCCTCCTGAAGTTCCCTAACATCTACGTTTGAATCAATTATCCTACCTATCTTCGTGTCATCGGCGAATTTGCTCATATCACTAGTAATTCCTTCATCAAGATCATTGATATATATTATAAACAACAACGGGCCCAAGACTGATCCCTGTGGAACGCCACTTGTTACTGATCCCCACTCGGATTTAACTCCATTTATGGACACACTCTGCTTCCTGTCTGTGAGCCATGATTCGATCCACGAGAGCACCCTTCCCCCAATGCCATGAGCTGCTACTTCAACAGTCTTTGGTGCGGAACTCTATCAAATGCCTTACTAAAATCTAAGTAAATAATATCAAATTCTTTATCGTGGTCAACAGCCTCAAAAGCTTTACAGAAGAAAGTTAATAAATTAGTTAGACAAGACCGGCCTCTTGTGAATCCATGCTGAGTATCATTAATCAAGCTATGCTTATCGAGATGGCTTCTTATAATTTGAGCTATAATTGACTCTAGTAATTTGCCTACAATTGAGGTCAGGCTTATTGGGCGGTAATTTGTCGGTAACGACTTGTCCCCTGTTTTAAAAATAGGAATTACATTAGCCATCTTCCACATATCAGACACTACACCTGTTTGAAGAGATAAATTAAAAATATTAGTTAATGGTTCACAGACTTCCATTTTGCATTCCTTTAGAACCCTTGAAAAAACCTCATCAGGACCCGGTGACTTATTTTGCTTCAGTCGGTCTATCTTCTTCACAACCATTTCACTAGTGACTGTGATGTTACATAATTTATCTTCTTCTGGCCCACTATAAAAATTAATTACCGGAATATTATTAGTGTCTTCCTGTGTAAAAACCGAGAGAAAATAATTATTTAAAATCGAGCACATTTCATTCTCTTTGTCAGTAAGATGCCCATAGTTATTTTTAATGGGACCTATCTTATCTCTGACTTTTGTTCTATATACCTGGAAAAAACTTTTTGGGTTAGTTTTAGAATCCCTAGCAACTTTAATTTCATAGTCCCTTTTAGCTTTTCTTATCCCCTTTTTAATGTCCCTCTTAATGTCAATATACTGATTCATAAGATGACCCTCGCCTCTTTTGATACGCCTGTAAATTCCTTTCTTATGCCCTAGTAGATATTTGAGCCTATTATTTATCCATTTTGGGTCATTTCTATTTGATCTAATTTCTTTATAAGGGATAATGTGTTCAGAAAACGATCATATTGATAGCTCTCTTCGTTACCCCAGTCAACAGATGATAAGTGTTCTCTAAGCCCATCGTAATCTGCTAAGCGAAAATCTGGGACTGTTACTGAGTTATCCCTACTATCATACTTCCATTCAATTCTAAATGTAATTGATTTGTGGTCGCTTGCACCCAGTTCCTCTGAAACTTCTAAATTATTAACAAGGGATTCATTGTTTGCCAGAACTAAGTCAAGCATGTTATTACCCCTCGTAGGTTCTGTCACAAACTGCTTCAAAAAACAATCCTGAACTACTTCTAAGAAGTCGTATGATTCTAAATTCCCAGTCAAGAAATTCAAATCAATATGACTAAAGTTAGTCTCCTAGAATTACTACATTATCGTGCCTTGTGGCCCTAACAATTTCCTCCCATAGTAGTCTCCCCTGGTCCCTATCTAAATTTGGGGGACGGTATATCACACCTAAAGTTAATTTTTCATGCCCCTCTGAAAATTCTATCCAAACAGACTCTGTATGTGTTACTTCAGACTTAATACCCGTTTTTATGCAACAGTTCAAGCGATCTCGGACATACAATGCCACCCCACCCCCCTTCCCGATACTTCTATCTACTTGGAACAATTTAAAACCCTGAATGTGACATTCTGCAGGCATGTCCCGACTTTTTTAATTAAACCACGTCTCGGTAATGGCAAATACATCTATGTTACCTGCACTAGCAACTAGTCTCAACTCGTCCATCTTATTCCTAGCACTGCGACTATTTGTGTAATAAATACTTAAAGACCCTCCTCTCTCTTTACCCTTCCTGCTCCTTTCTGTTATTCCACTAAACCTATTACTGTCCTTGTCAATTAGTGCCACTGGCTTTCCAATATCCACCTCATTTTGCCTATTACTAGTTCTCCTAGTACTCATATTACTACCCTGAGACTTCACAGTTTTCCTGCCAAAACCCATACCACTAACTATTCCTAGTTTAAAGACCTAACAGCTCCCTCCACTGCATTGGCCAGTGCTCCCACCCCACACCTAGATAAGTGAACCCCATCCCTGGCATACATGTCATTTCTGCCATAGAAGAGGTCCCAGTTGTCAATGAATGTTACCGTATTTTCCTTACAGTATTTGTCCAGCCAGCAATTGACACCAATTGCTCTGGACAACCATTCATTTCCAACTCCTCTCCTTGGCAAAATGCCACATATGACAGGTTTCCCACCCTTCCTCCTAATTATCTCTATTGCTGACCTATACCTGCTAATCAGGTCCTCACTCCTACGTCTGCCAACATCGTTGCCTCCAGCACTGAGACAGATAATAGGATTGCTCCCATTACCTCTCATGATGTCATCCAGATGGCTAACAATATCCTTCATCCCAGCCCCAGGAAAACACACTCTCTGCCTCCTACTCCTGTCCTTCAAGGAGAATGTCCTATCCATGTACCTAATCTGGCTATCCCCAACAACAACAATGTTTTTACCTTCCTTGGCGTCGTCCGTCGTGATGCTCCGAGTAGTCGACTCACATTCGCCAGGTAGCATTACACCACTTGTAGAATTCGTCAAGACGTTCTCGATGGTCTTCGTTGGGGTTTCTAGGGATGTCTCACTCACGTCTGCCAATGCTTCTTTGGTGCTCGTTGTGGCATTCCCAGTAGAACACTCACATTCGTCAGGTAGCACCGAGAATGGGTTGGAAGTTTCCACGGTAGTCTTCTGGTTTCTCGTTGTTTCTGCCTCTCCAACCGTTTTCTTGATCTTCAGCTTGGTTCCATGTTGCCCGGCCACTGACCAAGCTCCCCTCTTAACCTGGGGACTCACAACAGGAGGATTACTACGAATCCTCTTGTTTTCCTCCGTTAATCGCTGTATCTCCATCTTAGCAACTAAAAGCTCTTCTCTCAGCTGCTGGTAAAGTTGCTCAAGAGAGGGCATCCTGGTTCAGATTCACAGAGCACACAAACAGGTCTTCACAGAGCTAAGTACACATCACCACTGCTAAGTACACGTCACCACTAAGTACATGTCATGCCCCTCTGAAAATTCTATCCAAACAGACTCTGTATGTGTTACTTCAGACTTTTATGCCCGTTTTTATGCAACAGTTCAAGCGATCTCGGACATACAATGCCACCCCACCCCCCTTCCCGATACTTCTATCTACTTGGAACAATTTAAAACCCTGAATATGACATTCCGCAGGCATGTCCCGACTTTTTGAATTAAACCACGTCTCAGTTAAGGCAAATACATCAATGTTACCTGCACTAGCAACTAATCTCAACTCGTCCATCTTATTCCTAGCACTACGGCAATTAGCATAATAAACATTGAAAGACTCTCCTTTCTCTTTACCCTTCCTGCTCATTTCTGTTTTTCTACTAAACCTGTTTCTGTCCTTATCACCCAAAGTCCCTGGCTTTTCAATATATACCTCGTTCTGCTTATTACTAGTTCCCCTAGAACTCGTAATATTACTACACTGGGACTTCACTGTTTACCTGCCAAAACCCATACCACTAACTATTCCTAGTTTAAAGTCCTAACTGCTCCCTCCACTGCAGTTGCCAGTGCTACCACCCCATACCTAGATAAGTGAACCCCATCCCTGGCATACATGTCATTTCTGCCATAGAAGAGGTCCCAGTTGTCAATGAATGTTACCGCATTTTCCTTACAGTATTTGTCCAGCCAGCAATTGACACCAATTGCCCTGGACAACCATTCATTTCCAACTCCTCTCCTTGGCAAAATACCACATATGACAGGGTTCCCACCCTTACTCCTAATTATTTCTATTGCTGACCTATACCTGCTAATCAGGTCTTCACTCCTACGTCTGCCAACATCGTTGCCTCCAGCACTGAGACAGATAATAGGATTGCTCCCATTACCTCTCATGATGTCATCCAGACTGCTAACAATATCCTCCATCCCAGCCCCAGGAAAGCAAACTGTCTCCTACTCCTGTCCTTCAAGCAGAACGCCCTATCCATATACCTAACTTGGCTATCCCCAACAACAACAATATCCTCGAAGGGATACCTTAAGTGTTTCCCAGAACTTTCAGAATTTCGTTAATTTCGTTCATAACATGCGTCCTCATCCAGTCAGCGGTGAGGTAAATTCTTGATAGTTCATCTGGGGCCCCCGAGGGTTCCCTGCCACTAGTGCCATGCCTCCCCCCCTCTCCTCCTCATACTTTCACTCTAGCTTGGCACCTCTTGATATCCTGTCTTGTTGAAAGCTTCCCCTTTCCTTCCTGCTCAGCACGTGTTGGTTTCCTGTAGTGTAGAGGGTTAAAAACATGAGGAAAGAGGAACACAGCACCAGGCCTACTGGCCCTTACTAGGAAGGTACTTCTCAAACCCAAACCTAACAAAAATATTTGCCCAACCCATTTTCAGTGCAACCCAATGAATAAGTTTTGATAACCCTTCTAACTCATGTGCAACTTCCACACAGATCCAACCCCTCACTCGTGTATTTATCTAGCCTAAATTTGAAGCTGCCCAAGGTTTTGGCTTCAATAACTTCCGCTCATCGATTACTCTCCAAACCAATGTCCTTTTTAAATCTAAACGACCTCATTTTCATGCTTTCATCTCTACTCAGTCTGGCTGCCCTCTAAGCCATCTGATTGCCCTCCACCCCTCCCTTTTTCTTTTTTTTTACTCCATCTGACTGCCTTCCCTCCCTCATATATGGATGTTTCTTTTTACGTATATTTGGGTGGTTTTGATAAGGATCTACCTTGCGTGGTCCAGTAGGCCTCCTGCAGTGGTCTTCCATTCTTATTTTCTCATATACTCTGGTTCCATCTCTTTCCATCATGTGATTGCTTTCGCTTTTCTACTTCAGATCAATGCTTTCGCGATGGGCATAAATGGTATAAAATACCGACACAATGGAAAAATAAACACAGAAGTAGTGACAACGTAGTTATCGACAACGTTTCGCCCACACAGTGAGCTTTATCAAGTCACAAACAGATCTACCAGGGTGAAAGGTACGGGAGTATTTATAGGATGAAGTCGGGTGGAGAATGCTGGTTAGGTTGGATCTGAATCTGCACGTAACAATGTTCCGAGTAGGATGTTAGAGGCTAGGACCTTGAGTTACCTGGAGGTTATTCTGGGGATCAACGCCCCCGCGGCCCGGTCCATGACCAGGCCTCCCGATGAATCAGGGCCTGATCAACTAGGCTGTTACTGCTGGCCGCACGCAGTCCAACGTACGAGCCACAGCCCGGCTGATCCGGCACTGACTTTAGGTATCTGTCCAGCTCTCTCTTGAAGGTAGCCAGGGGTTTATTGGCAATTCCCCTAATGCTTGATGGGGGGGGCTGTTGAACAGTTTTGGGCCCCGGACACTTATGGTGTTTTCCCTTAGTGTACCAATGGCGCCCCTACTTTTTATTGGGGGCATTTTGCATCGCCTGCCTAGTCTTTTACTTTCGTAGGGAGTGATTTCTGTGTGCAGATTTGGGACCATTCCTTCCAAGATTTTCCAAGTGTAGATTATGATATATCTCTCCCTCCTGCGTTCCAACGAGTACAAGTCAAGTGCTTCCAAGCGTTCCCAGTAGTTAAGGTGCTTGACAGAACTTATACGTGCAGTAAAGGATCTCTGTACACTCTAGATCTGCGATTTCACCTGCTTTGAATGGAGATGTTAATGTGCAGCAGTATTCCAGCCTAGAGAGAACAAGTGATTTGAAAAGGATCATCATGGGCTTGGCATCTCTCGTTTTGAGAAGATTGAGACACTTATGCAGCACATGGGAATCTTTATTCAGGAAACGTTTCGCCACACAGTGGCTTGAGCAGTCCAATACAAAGAGGAAGGCGTAAGGAGAGGAGGAGTATGAGGTAATCAGTCCCTCAACCTTTTTTAAAACCATTCATCACAACTGTCAGACACTGCAGCATCATGGGATCTTGTTACAAAGAATTCAACACTTGTTCAACCTTTGGACGAAGACCTACTTCGACTAGTGGATGGTACCACTATGACCCCGCCTCCGCCTGCTTCACCTCACCTCACTACAGTATATAAGCCACGTCTACGGCCCTATGCTGTACATTCTATAAGATTGATGGACTGAACACATCGACTCCAGGTTGAGGGACTGATTACCTCATACTCCTCCTCTCCTTACGCCTTCCTCTTTGTATTGGACTGCTGAAGCCACTGTGTGGCGAAACGTTTCCTGAATAAAGATTCCCATATGCTGCATAAGTGTCTCCATCTTCAACTTGTCGGTTTTTCAAACCATTCATCACAACTTTAAAAAGAGATTGGACAAATATATGAGTAGATCTTCTGCAATGTTCCTCCATTCTTATGTTCTTGTGTGGGATAACGACGAAGAAGTTTCTTGGCAAAGGGTTCATAAATTAGACACAAGTGCAACTCTTGGGTATCTTGATTGAGGAAACGTTTCGCCACACAGTGGCTTCATCAGTCCATACGTAGGAGAAACTTGAACAGGAGGAGAATGAGGTAATCAGTCCCTCAACCTTGAGTCGATGTGTTCAGTCCATCAATCTTGAATAGAATACTGAACACATCGACTCAAGGTTGAGGGACTGATTACCTCATTCTCCTCCTGTTCTTCAAGTTTCTCCTACGTATGGACTGATGAAGCCACTGTGTGGCGAAACGTTTCCTCAATAAAGATACCCAAGAGTTGCACTTGTGTCTAATTTATCAACATGTCGGTTCTCTGAACCATTCATCTACAAAGGGTTCAGCTATTATAGAAGCCGTTGTTCTGGGTGAAGTTGTTGGTTATACAGATAAGTGATTCCAGGATTCTGCGGTATTGAGTGTTGTCTTCTCTGGCGATAAATCTTGCATTTCTGTAGTTGATTAAATGGTTGTGTGAATTTCGGTGTTGAACACAGGCATTTCTTTTAAATCGTCCGATCTGCCTACGTACAGTCACTAGGATTACCCCTGTAATCCTAGTGACTGCCTTCATCCTTACCCCCCCCCCTCCCGTCTTCCATCTGACTGTCTTTTATTCTTCTTGCCCTGTCAGTATTGTGAGAGTGATCCAGTTACCCACCACAAGAACTTTTCCCACACACTGATACTCATGTAGGCGTCATCGTCTGTCCTTGAGGTGTTGCTTCTGGTGGTGGTAGTTTGTGCATACGTGTACTAATTGTTGTTGTAGTTCGCTCGTGTATGTACTAATTGTTATGGTGGTGGTAGTTCGTATGTGTACTAATTGTTTTGGTAGTTTGTTCGTGGTGGTAGTTCGTACTTGGACGATTTTGGTGGTAGTTGTTTGTACATATACTGATTATGGTGGTGGTTAGCTGTTCTTAGCATCCTGCTCTGTCTGTGATGTTACTGTCACTTCTAACTAGTGTCATCAGATGTTACGTCACCTCAAACTACAGTATTGACAGAAGGTAGTCGGCAGTAATGACAGTGTCGTCAGACTGTGTTGGACGACAGTGTCGTCAGACTGTGTTGGACGACAGTGTCGTCAGACTGTGTTGGACGACAGTGTCGTCAGACTGTGTTGGACGACAGTGTCGTCAGACTGTGTTGGACGACAGTGTCGTCAGACTGTGTTGGACGACAGTGTCGTCAGACTGTGTTGGACGACAGTGTCGTCAGACTGTGTTGGACGACAGTGTCGTCAGACTGTGTTGGACGACAGTGTCGTCAGACTGTGTTGGACGACAGTGTCGTCAGACTGTGTTGGACGACAGTGTCGTCAGACTGTGTTGGACGACAGTGTCGTCAGACTGTGTTGGACGACAGTGTCGTCAGACTGTGTTGGACGACAGTGTCGTCAGACTGTGTTGGACGACAGTGTCGTCAGACTGTGTTGGACGACAGTGTCGTCAGACTGTGTTGGACGACAGTGTCGTCAGACTGTGTTGGACGACAGTGTCGTCAGACTGTGTTGGACGACAGTGTCGTCAGACTGTGTTGGACGACAGTGTCGTCAGACTGTGTTGGACGACAGTGTCGTCAGACTGTGTTGGACGACAGTGTCGTCAGACTGTGTTGGACGACAGTGTCGTCAGACTGTGTTGGACGACAGTGTCGTCAGACTGTGTTGGACGACAGTGTCGTCAGACTGTGTTGGACGACAGTGTCGTCAGACTGTGTTGGACGACAGTGTCGTCAGACTGTGTTGGACGACAGTGTCGTCAGACTGTGTTGGACGACAGTGTCGTCAGACTGTGTTGGACGACAGTGTCGTCAGACTGTGTTGGACGACAGTGTCGTCAGACTGTGTTGGACGACAGTGTCGTCAGACTGTGTTGGACGACAGTGTCGTCAGACTGTGTTGGACGACAGTGTCGTCAGACTGTGTTGGACGACAGTGTCGTCAGACTGTGTTGGACGACAGTGTCGTCAGACTGTGTTGGACGACAGTGTCGTCAGACTGTGTTGGACGACAGTGTCGTCAGACTGTGTTGGACGACAGTGTCGTCAGACTGTGTTGGACGACAGTGTCGTCAGACTGTGTTGGACGACAGTGTCGTCAGACTGTGTTGGACGACAGTGTCGTCAGACTGTGTTGGACGACAGTGTCGTCAGACTGTGTTGGACGACAGTGTCGTCAGACTGTGTTGGACGACAGTGTCGTCAGACTGTGTTGGACGACAGTGTCGTCAGACTGTGTTGGACGACAGTGTCGTCAGACTGTGTTGGACGACAGTGTCGTCAGACTGTGTTGGACGACAGTGTCGTCAGACTGTGTTGGACGACAGTGTCGTCAGACTGTGTTGGACGACAGTGTCGTCAGACTGTGTTGGACGACAGTGTCGTCAGACTGTGTTGGACGACAGTGTCGTCAGACTGTGTTGGACGACAGTGTCGTCAGACTGTGTTGGACGACAGTG
>NC_091335.1:8580571-8740571 GCF_038502225.1 Cherax quadricarinatus | reverse complement strand
TATGTTTGCTACTACGCTACGAGTGACTTACATGGTCAAAAAGCTTTGAAAATATGACTACCAATGTTGCTATTATTATTATTAGTAGTAGTAATACTTTGCCTTACTCTGCAAATCTCCCTACTGTCTACTGTCCCTCTTCCTACCTTGTATCTACCTTCTCTTTCCCTCTCTCCCTCCCTTGTCTTCCTGCACCGCTGTAATGCCGCCCACACACTTACGCTGGCACTCCCTCACGTCCTCAATTCAGACGCCCGCATAGTGTTGGGTAGTCTGTCCCCGCCCACCCCTTGTGTTGGGTAGTCTGTCCCCGCCCACCCCTTGTGTTGGGTAGTCTGTCCCCGCCCACCCCTTGTGTGGGGTAGTCTGCCCCCCGCCCACCCCTTGTGATGGGTAGTCTGTCCCGCCCGTCCTTTGTGATGGGTGGTAGGCTGTCCCGCCCACCTTTTGTGGTGGGTGGTAGGCTGCCCCGTTGAACCCTTGTGGTGGGTGATAAGCTGCCCCGCCTACCTCTTGTAGTAGGCTGCCCCGCCCGTGGTCATTCTCGCCCACTCCCAACTTTCTTCTCCCCTCTCTCTCCCTGTACATTATTTCCCCTCTCTTCCCTTCCTTCAGAGGAAAGGAGCTCTAGTCAAGGAATTGAAGCTGTCCTCCCCTTCCTTGGATCAGACTTGATTACTCCCCGTTCCCCTGACCCTCTGACCTTTAAGAATTTAACATATCAACATCATCATAATCTAGCTCTGCTATATCTTGCTTCTCATTAGTTAATGCTAATCACTTCACCACACTTGTTTACAGGTGTGAAGGAGACACACCTGTCAATAATTGGTGTGCTCTCATTTCCCCCACGGCCGGGTCTCAGACCAGGGCTGGCACCGGGTCTGGGACCTAGGTCTTTTACCATGGTGAATCTTTGTTTTTGTCTGAGGGTCTCTAAAGACCCGTGTCATGAGATTACCCACGTCCAGGTAACCTCCAGGTATCCAGGCAACGTCCTGACTAACAAAACACCACAACCTGATCCTCCTCCCCTTCCTTCCTCACCTCTTTCTCTCTTCCCATCTTTATCAACACGCTGCTGCTGCTGTTTACCTGGCGATGATTTCAGAGGTCAGTATTACAATACATACTTGTTGCAGGTGGAGAATGAATACTCTTCGGAGGAAACGATTTTACTTTATTGGGTTCATGGTACACAGACAGTGTGTTTAAATACCCTGGGGCCAGCCAGACCCCAGCTGCGAGGGAGAGAGAGTAGGTTTGTCTCTAGGCTGTCAGGTGCGCTAGTGAGGGCAGGGCAGGGTGCTGCGAGGTGAGCTGTGGGTAGGCCTAATTCTCACTAGATGTCAGCACTGGTGACGCGAATTATAAAGGACGGCCTGACGCAAAATATAAACCCCAACTGGGCATACATCAGTGCCTCCCCAAGCGGCCCGTTCACAGTATTAGATTTTCCTAAATCATAAAAAAAAAGAGGGGAATTGTAACTTTCTGACTGTTCACTTCTATTCATCTTTCCTCCTTGCCTCTCCATGGTCACTCCTATCTTCACTTCGTCATTCCTATATCTTTCCGGAAAAATAAACTCAAATGAGAACATAAGAAGGAACACTGCAGCAGGCCTACTGGCCCATGCGAGGCAGGTCCAAGTCACCTATCAGCCCAAGCCTAATAGGGCAGGTCACATCTCAAGGAAAGGAGCACAGCATCAGACCCATCAGCACAAGCTAGTCAGGTCCAACTCACAGATTGAGATCTGTGACTTGATAAAGCCCACTATGTGGGCGAAACGTAAGTCAATAAAGGATCGCTTTATACCGCATTTGTCTATTTTTTCCATCGTGTCTGTATTTTATACCATTTATCCCCGTCTTGTCCATCTCCCTCCTCGTCTCCCTACTGCTTCCCTTCCTTATCTGCCCCTTCCTCTTTCCCTGCCATACTCCGTCACATACAATTATACGGTAACGCGTCGTGTCGGTCAGAGGCCCAGACCTTGAGGGAGGGGGAGTGTAGGGGGAGGGGGAGATTGGAATTCAGAGCGAGGAGTGACCTTTGGCACGTTGCCCTTTACACCTGTTGCCTCGCTAAACTTGACATTATTTAATTAGGAAAGTACCAGAGTGTGGTAGGTGACGCGCCCTCGCACCAGACAACGTGGTTCTCAACGTGTGGGTCGCGGACCCCGTCCCTACCATCTCAGCGGCTAGTTAGTTCTTCCAGGGGTTCCAACTAACGTAAGACAGGAGGAACACTGCAGTAGGACTACTGTGCGAAACTGTTGGTTCTTGGTGAAACTGCTGGTTCTTGTTGAAACTGCTGGTTCTTGGTGAAACTTCTGGTTCTTGGTGAAACTTCTGGTTCTTGGTGAAACTGCTGGTTCTTGTTGAAACTGTTGGTTCTTGATGAAACTGCTGGTTCTTGGTGAAACTGCTGGTTCTTGGTGAAACTGTTGGTTCTTGGTGAAACTGTTGGTTCTTGTTGAAACTGCTGGTTCTTGTTGAAACTGCTGGTTCTTGGTGAAACTTCTGGTTCTTGGTGAAACTGTTGGTTCTTGGTGAAACTGTTGGTTCTTGTTGAAACTGCTGGTTCTTGTTGAAACTGCTGGTTCTTGGTGAAACTGCTGGTTCTTGGTGAAACTGTTGGTTCTTGGTGAAACTGTTGGTTCTTGGTGAAACTGTTGGTTCTTGGTGAAACTGCTGGTTCTTGGTGAAACTGCTGGTTCTTGGTGAAACTGTTGGTTCTTGGTGAAACTGTTGGTTCTTGTTGAAACTGTTGGTTCTTGGTGAAACTGCTGGTTCTTGGTGAAACTTCTGGTTCTTGGTGAAACTTCTGGTTCTTGGTGAAACTGCTGGTTCTTGTTGAAACTGTTGGTTCTTGATGAAACTTCTGGTTCTTGGTGAAACTGCTGGTTCTTGTTGAAACTGCTGGTTCTTGGTGAAACTTCTGGTTCTTGGTGAAACTGTTGGTTCTTGGTGAAACTGTTGGTTCTTGGTGAAACTGTTGGTTCTTGGTGAAACTGTTGGTTCTTGGTGAAACTGTTGGTTCTTGGTGAAACTGTTGGTTCTTGGTGAAACTGTTGGTTCTTGTTGAAACTGTTGGTTCTTGGTGAAACTGTTGGTTCTTGTTGAAACTTCTGGTTCTTGGTGAAACTGCTGGTTCTTGTTGAAACTGTTGGTTCTTGGTGAAACTGTTGGTTCTTGGTGAAACTAGTTCTCGATACACGAGTAGGCTAGCCTGAGTCTTGGTGAAACTAGGCGATATTGGATTTTGGTAAAACCTGGTGAAAGTGGTTCTTTTAAAACTAGGTGAAGCTATTGCTTGGTGAAATTCGAACTGTGGCAGCCAGATGGCGCTGTTATAGACAGCGTGTTAATAACTCCGATTTCACTTCCGTCTTGGATTCGTTGCTCCGTGGATCCATATGGCGTAGCTACTGCCGCCGGTAGTGACACTCACTCACTCACACCATACACACACACACACACACACACACACACACACACACACACACACACACACACACACACACACACACACACACACTCACTCACTCACTCTCTCTCTCACTGCAGAACATGTTGGAACAACTTTTCGCCCTGTGCAGAGTCATCAAACCCTACAACAAGCTAAACGTTATCTCTAAACTTAGACACATGAGGATCACTTGGGTATCTCTGTTGAGGAAACGTTTAGCCACACAATGGTTTCATCAGTCCTATACAAATAAGAATGGTGAAACTCAGGAGTTGTTAGAGGTAATCAGTCCCTCAGCCTGGAGTCGATTACATTGCCTCCAGGCTGAGGGACTGATTACCTCAAACTCCTCCTGATCTTCCATTCTTATTTGTATAGGACTGATGAAGCCACTGTGTGACGAAACGTTTCCTCAGTAAAGCTCTCAGTAGTAGTAACCAGTTACCAGTAACCAGTGTACCAGTAGATGACTCACTACCAACCGTCTCTGCCTGAGTCACTGTCTGTATTCATATTGTGCTGACCACAGCAGTATTCAAAGACCCCCTCACATATGGGTACTGTGGGCGGTCAGTTATACGAGAGTGAGCAAGGAGGCAAGGTTACGGCTGTTTGGGCGCTCCCCACATTATCGGTAATTATACGTACTACCAGCCTACGTGAGTATTACTTTACCCTATCCACGTGTTCGAACTCCCACATGATAAAGCTACCCAAATATTCCACGAGTGTCTAATTTATCAACTTGTCGGTTCTCTGAACCATTTATATACATAGTTGTCTGTAAAGCTTTATTGCCACAACTTGTTAGTATTGTGCTGTGTCGCAGCTTGCGCCCAGTTTTCCTCTTGTCTTTTGTCTTTATTACCGAGGGTAATAAAGAAAGGTGTACAGCAGGACTTTTATTGGTGAGTAAAAGTTCGTTGTGCAGCTGTTGTCTCTCCCTCAGGTACCAGCATCATTGTTTCATCTTGGTGATGCTGGCATGTATACCGTGGTTACGTGCCTGTGACTTCTGCTCGCCGGTAGCATTTCTTAGGGTCAGGAGAAATATAATTGTGTGTTTTCTCCAGATGCTGGTTGTCGGTCGACAGTCCGTGCAGCGGTGCTTGAAACTAAGGACAAAAGCCTTCCGTTGGCTTGCGTGCAGAGTCGTAAAGGCGAGAGTAAAGGAGGACAGTCACAGGTGGAGATGCAAAGTATATAATACCGACACTGTTAGGTACCCTATATATATATATATATATATATATATATATATATATATATATATATATATATATATAGTAATCATCGTGCTAAATAGGTAAAACTTGTGATTTTGGCTTAAATGGCAAAGCTCTTCTTGCTGAATAAGGCAAGCGAAATTTATGTATGAAATAATTCCGCAAAAATCATTCCGAATCTAACGAAAACAATTTATTTCATTGTGTTTATTATTAAATTATTGTAGACTTATCTAAAATATGTTTAGATGGATTAGGCTAAATTAAATTGAACTTGTTATAATAAAGTTAGGTAAGTTTTCTAAGGTTCTTTTGGTACAAAATTATTAATTTCTACATTAACATAAATAAAAATATTTTTTTAAACGTATAAGAAAACATTTTAGAAAGGACTTAATTTTAAACGAGTTCTTGCTAATTGACCAATTTTACCTAATCGGCACGACATGTATGTATGTATGTATGTATGTGTGTGTGTATATATATATATATATATATATATATATATATATATATATATATATATATATATATTTATATATATATTACACACACACACACGTGTACTCTTTTCACAGGTAGATCTGTTTGTGACTTAATGAAGCTCACTTTATGGGCGAAACGTAGTCAGTAAAGGATCGCATTATTCTTCATTTTGCTTATTTTTCCAAGGTCACGGGTGCCGAGTGTCGCTGCGTGTAGTTTAGTGAGAACTGTATCACAACACCGTTATGGAAAATTGGAGGAAATAATGACTAGAACTGAGTATACTACAAACTCCAATCACACAATAGAGAGGAAAAGTAATGTGAGAGACCTGGGAGTGGTAATGTCAGAGGATCTCACCTGCAAGGATCACAATAATGTCACTATCACATCTGCTAGGAAACTGATAGGATGGATAATGAGAACATTCAAGACAAGAAATGCCAAGCCCATGATGATCCTTTTTAAATCACTTATTCTCTCTAAGCTGGAATACTGCTGTACATTAACATCCCCATTCAAGGCAGGTGAAATTGCAGATCTAGAGAATGTACAGAGAACCTTTACTGCACGTATAAGTTCCATCGAACACCTTAACTACTGGGAGCGCCTGGAAGCCCCTAACTTGTACTCACTGGAGCGCAGGCGAGAGAGATGTATCATAATCTACACCTGGAAGATTCTGGAGGGACTGGTCCCTAATATGCACACAGTAATCACTCCATACGAAAGCAAAAGACTTGGCAAGCGATGCAACATACCCCCAGTGAAAAGTAGGGGCGTCACTGGTACACTAAGAGAAAAACACAATAAGTGTCCGGGGCCCAAGACTGTTCAACAGCCTCCCACCAGCAATAAGGGGCATTACGTGAAGACCCCTGGTTGTCTTCAAGAGGGAGCTGGACAGATACCTAAAGTTGGTGCATGATCAGCCGGACTATGGTTCGTACGTTGGATTGCGTGCGGCCAGCAGTAACAGCCTGGTTGATCAGGCCCTGATCCACCGGGAGGCCTGGTCATGGACCGGGCCGCGGGGACGTTGATCCCCGGAATGCCCTCCAGGTAGACTCCAGGTATGCACCCGCCATCTTTTTCTTACTTCATTGTCTTTGTAAAGTCATCACAAAATCATAATGTATAATGAAGGTGTGCCAAAGTGTCGGCGGTATCGGTTAATTTGGATGATATCGGTATCAGCCTAAAATGGGGTATAGGTATCGGTATCTGTGGGTATAGACTATTTTTTTTTTAAAGCAGTATCGGCAAGAATTTAGGCATCTCACCCCTAATGCATTGGTTGAACTCGTTTAGTTTTAGTATATTACGTTTCTAGTAGCCAAGTATAGAACTGTCACTTTGCAACCATTCCAATATACTACCACTATAGGAAAAAACTCTAATGTACTTACCATATTGCTTCGTTTTTTGTATGTTAAACTGCATTTTGTTACTTGCTGGTATTAGATTTTCAGTTTTTTCCTATTCCTTCGTATTTCTCTTCTCGTATTATTTATGGTTACATTAGGGTCTGTGCTAACCTCTTCAGTGTACAGTGATGCACATAGTTGGGTGAATGTTACTTATAGCCGGCGTGGACCAGTGGTAAGAACATTGGCCTGATAGCACCATACATCACACCATACAAAGCTATCTTCACTGCATACTATACAAATGTCACCACCACATGCTGTTTAAAACTATCACCACTGCACACCATACAAAACTCACAACTACACACACCTGTCTTGCCCTGAGTTCAAACCTTACATCAACTTACATCAACTCTTTGAGTTGATGTAAGTGTTCTCGGTGTTGCTTTAAGTTGCTTACATGTAATTGTCGTGAGGGACCCCGGGTTGTTACCGGAAGAATGAGGACGTGTTAAAAACTGCGAGTCATAATCGCGAGCTTATAAATTGCAAGTGAAAACCGGATGCAGTTTCAATTCGTTGCAGGCTGTGATCAAATCACAACTTGATGACGGTCCCAGAGGGTACAAAATATCCCTGTAGGTTGAGCGGTTATCGGCACTGTTGCTACACAAGTCTGTAAGAGTTCACATCCGTCTTTGGATATCAATGTTTTGTTTTTGGTCGAAACTTGTGCCGGTTTAGTTGTTGTAAATTGTGTGGGCGAGTTTTCTGGTGACAGATTATTAATAATAATATATTTATTTATTACAAGTATATGTACATGGTATACAGGCCTAGCTGACAGTGACATACTAATGTATTTCGGGCAAATTAGGCCAGTTTTGTCCCAGGATGCGACCTACACCAGTCGACTAACACACAGGCACCCATTTTAAACTGATGGGTGAAAAGGGACAGCAGGTATCTTAAGGAAACACGTCCCTAATATTTTCCAGCCGTACCGGAGGAGATTCGAACTCCGGACCTCAGCGTGTGAGCCGAGTGCGCTAGCGATCGAGCTACAGGCTGAGTTGTGTAAGTCATGTGTGGATCTTAGCCTGTCTTCCGATTAGCAGTATGTGTTTATTAGTGCCTCCCTCTCTCCTCCCTGCCTCCACTACGGGAGGAAAGTGGAAGGCAGCTTTCACCCTCAGGATATCCGCTTCGTCGATAACTGCAGTGTTGTGTGGTATTACTGGTAGTTCTACCATGTGTAGTGATCACTGTATCGCTTCAAGGGGGCTTCTTCATACTGGTGAATGGATCATCTTACAAGGAATTACAGCTACACCCTCCTTACTCGGATCAAATTGATTACCTCCCTTTCCGTACGGTCTGTATGACCCGTACGGGTTTACAGTAATCGTAACTTTACGTCACCCGGTGAGGTAGACATGTCGCAAGTTGATGGACGCGTTTGTGGGCATATCTACGTCATGTAATAATGTTGGTGGATTTACCGGCGTTGTTAGGTAAAAGGACACACATAAAACTAACACGAAATTTCTTATTGCGGCAACGTTCGACTCTCCAGGAGCTTTGTCAAGCCGCAGGAAAGATTTTTATTTGTACAATGTCTCGCCCAATATTGGGTTTTAAGTGTAAAAAAAAATAAAGCCCAGTGTTGAGTGAAATGTGCAAGTCTTAACTGTACATTGTGTATGGGATTAAAAAATGGGGTGGTGAATCACAGTATCATACCTTTGAGTTCCGGGAATCTTTCTACTCCTGGAGCCCGGCCATGAGCCAGACTCATCTGGTGCTAGCATGGCCAACCAGATTGATGGACTGATTGATTACATAGACTCCAGGCTGAAGGACTGATTACTACTACTGATCTTCGCAATTCTTCTTTGTATAAGATTGATGAAGCCACTGTGTGGCGAAACGTTTCCTAAGTAAAGATACCTAAGTGTTGCACATGTGTCTTAATTTATCAACTTGTCGGTTCTCTGAACCATTTATCTACCGAATACTGGTAGTGGGGGGGGGAGGGAGAAAGTTCGAGCCAAGTGTGGGGTAAATTTCAATGTGGGGGACGTGGAGAGTTTATTCGTGTGTTAAGGTTGATAGAGACTTGGACCTGCCTCGCGTGGGCCAGTAGGCCTTCTGCAGTGTTCCTTCGTTCTTATGTTCTTATGAATTACCAACAATATGTTTAGTAAAATAACACAAGAGCTTGACAAAGCTCCTGGAGAGCGAAACGTTACCACAATAAAATGTCGCATAAGTTGCACTTCTGTTTTTTTTTTTTTCACAAGATAGCCCGTTGAGTGGTGCCGGCACTGGTGTGTGGGAGCGGCAAGACTCTCTCGACGTGGCTGCAAGTTGACCTCTGAAGTATTCAACGTATGCTTCGGGTGTACATCAAAACACAACGTGATAGTTTAGCTACAAAGCCTAGTCACATTCATACTTAAAACAATAAACCGTTAGCTTTGTATACGAGTTTTTTTATGATTTCCGTAAGAACGTTGTTTAGGTCACATTTCACTGTTACCGTATTTTCCGGCATATAAGGCGCATGAGTATACAAGACGATGCTTCCAAGCAGTTGTAACGTAACGTTCGTAAACTGCTAAAGCGTAACCCAAAGCCTACCTTTGACCCTGACGTTGAACATATAAGGCGCAGAATGATTTCCACAGACCCCTATTTTGTGGGGGAAAAAAAGGTGCGCTTTATATGCCAGGAAATACGGTAATTATTTTGGGACTTTTCATACAACAATGAAACTGCAAACAAGATACATCGTTTTACGTCTAGATTTAAGACCCGTATATAGTTTTGTCATATATAGGTTGTCACTGATGTCAGCTGTGGTCTGTATAAGTGTATCATGTACTTGTAGAAATAATCATTTATTAATATATTTTTTATTTTATTATTATTATTATAAGGAAGTGCTGGTGTAAGGACACGTGAAGAGGAGTGGTCTTATTGTGGTCTAGAGTGGATGGAGTTTAGTGTGGAGTGTTGGGTACAGTGGGAGGCTCCGACCTTGAGCTACCACGGTGCGGAGCCACCAGATTTGGCTGGACACTCGGTACGTTGACCTTTACACAGGTTGACGCAAACGTCTTCTATGTTGTTGAATATGTATACAAATATTTATTATGCACTGGAAGGTGTGAGTGATTCCATTGTTGATTGTTTATTAGGAGAGAGGGCCGTGTTTTTTTTTTTTTTTTTTTACATTTTGTACAGTTGTATTGTGCTACTACTATATTGGTTAAGATGCATGTGCAGCACTTGGGTAGTTTTTACTGACGAAACGGTTCATCTGCGTAGCGGGTTTCTTTAGTTGAATACAGAGGTGATTACAATACTCGAGGCAGTAGAAGTGTAGAGGAACTTTAAGGTAATTAGTCCCTCAGCCTTGATAGATATTCAGTCTATTAGCCTGAAGGAGAGGCAAGAGACCAGAGCCTTGTATACTGGAGCAGGTAGTGAGGTGTACCTTGGAGATTATCATTGGTGAGCGAGACCCACTAGTAAGTGAGGTCATGGTAAACAGTAGTTGGCAGTAGAACTGTAGAAGGTATCCCCCAGTGCTCAGATACCACGGTGTTGCTGTGTCAGATAAGCTCTATCCTTCTTAAGCGAATGTGACTTCGACCTGCCTAGCATGGGTCAGTAGGTCGCCTTCAGTACTCCTATGTTAAGAATAAGATACACATACAACACTTGGTGATCTTAGTTCATGATATTCTCTGCAATGAAGATACCCATCTTCACCTTGTCGGTATCGTATACATTCTCTGCTCACTGAACACGCTTCAGGAAACATTACCTGGAGTGTATTTCTGGGGTCAACGCCCCTGCAGCCCGGTCTGTGACCAGGCCTCATTGGTGGATGATCTTAGTGTTCTTATGATGTGAGGGCTCCAAGCTGTCTCACGTTCATGGTGACTCTCCCTTTGAATTCGTCTTAGTTAATGTTTGTAAAAATAGTACATGCCACCACCACCCTCGTGCTGAATAAACCATACCACGGGTGGGGTTGGAACCCACGATCAGACTGATCGCGGGTTTTATCCCCGCCCGTGGTATGGTTTACAATCGTGTCTTTACGATTTCATGAGTCTCGTGCTGAATTTGTGCGCGCTTCCGGGGATAGCGACGGGTGCGCGCTTCCGGGGATAGCGACGGGTATTATGTTGACTTGGGATTGTTTTTACTGTGATGTCTGTTTTCTAAACCATTTACAAGTTGAAGAATGAGGCACTTGCGCAGCATTTGGATATCTTTATTGAGGAAACGTTTCGCCAGTCAGTGGCCTCTTCCGTCCAGTACAGAGAAGAACGGTAGAAGATGAGAAGTTGGAGAGTAATCAGTCCCTCATAGAGTCGATATGCTCAGTTGATGATTAAAACCCTCCTGGATTTTCCGGTGTAAACTGTTATACACTAAGTGTTAGGGGACCACGAGTCTTCAACTCCCCTTCTCCACTGCATGCAAAAGGGGGATTGTCAGCAAACTTTTAGCTGTCTTACAGAGGGAACTCGATAGGTTTCTCAAAACAATTCCTGATTACCTGGGTTATGGTGCATACGGGGGACTGCGGGCGGCGGGTACTAACAGCTTGATTGATCAGATTTTTACCGCTACCACAGACTTTCCTAGGGATGGGACGACACCAGAATTTTTGTCGATACCGATACTCGTCTTTAGGCCGATACCAGTGTTCTTTTTTAGACCGATACCATGAAAATTGGCCGATACTGCTGATACCGGTACTCTGACATCCCGTAGTAGTGTGTGTGCTGGGAATTGTGACAGTTGACAGGAAAACCTTCGTTCACCAGTGACGAAACGTTTTTTTATTAATACCATATTATGCACATTGCGTCATTGTCTTCATACTGCGAGTATAATTTATTTTATACGTCAGAGGCCTTAATGAAGTCCATGTACACAGTGTTGAATTAACTGTCATGCTCTCCCGCCTCAAATACCTTAGCGTCTGTTGGTTAAGTTCCTATGATGAACACGTCCCTTTGTGAAGCCGTGCTGAATCATTGATCAGACTCTTTCAAAATGGCTTCGAATTGTTTCTGCAGTTATTGATGTCATCAGCTTTCTTGGTATTAAGGCTAAGCTGACGTTCTTAGCTTCGAATAATAGACCAGTCTCCCGTTTTATAAGTGGGTATCGCATTTGTTCTGTCACTAATCCTGTACAATACCCGTTTGTAGTAACCCTTTGAGGAGACTGGCTAATGGTTGGCGAAATTAATTTCTTCCTGTAGAGTCCCTGAAGTAAGTTATTTAGGCATAGGTACATGTAAGTACAATTATACATAGTGTAAATTACATAGGATAACCCAGAAAAGTCAGTGACTGTCACTTCTGTTTTTTAGCTTCTCAGTGTGTCTAGTGTGGGGACCACGTCACTGGTAACTTTAATCTTGCAGAATTTATTTTCATCTTTGACTTGTATACTTGTTGATGTTTGGGATTTCACGTTTGTCCTCTTGTGTACAGTAGTGAAAAATGGGAGTTAAACCTTCTTCATTGATTGTGAGCTGGTTTTAATTACATTACGTGGGTCTGTGTGGAAATCTTTCGCGCGCACGTGCGTCGGATAGACTAAGGGCCCTGAAACTGCACTCTCTAGAAAGACGTAGAATTAGGGGGGATATGATTGAGGTTTATAAGTGGAAGACAGGAATAAATAAAGGGGATGTAAATAGTGTGCTGATAATATCTAGCCTAGACAGGACTCGCAGCAATGGTTTTAAGTTGGAAAAATTCAGATTCAGGAGGGATATAGGAAAGTACTGGTTTGGTAATAGAGTTGTGGATGAGTGGAACAAACTCCCAAGTACCGTTATAGAGGCCAGAACGTTGTGTAGCTTTAAAAATAGGTTGGATAAATACATGAGTAGATGTGGGTGGGTGTGAGTTAGACCTGATAGCTTGTGCTAACGGGTCGGTTGCCGTGTTCCTCCCTTGAGTCAATGTGACCTGACCTGACTAGGTTGGGTGCATTGGCTTAAGCCGGTAGGGACTTGGACCTGCCTCGCATGGGCCAGTAGGCCTTCTGCAGTGTTCCTTCGTTCTTATGTTCTTAATAGAGAGGAAAAGTAATGTGAGAGACCTGGGAGTGGTAATGTCAGAGGATCTCACCTTCAAGGATCACAATAATGCCACTATCACATCTGCTAGGAAACTGATAGGATGGATAATGAGAACATTCAAGACAAGAGATGCTAAGCCAATGATGATCCTTTTTAAATCACTTATTCTTTCTAGGCTGGAATACTGCTGTACATTAACATCCCCATTCAAGGCAGGTGAAATTGCAGAGCTAGAGAATGTACAGAGAACCTTTACTGCACGTATAAGTTCCATCAAGCACTTTAACTACTGGAAGCTCTTGACTTGTACTCGCTAGAGCGCAGGCGAGAGAGATATATCATAATCTACACCTGGAAGATTCTGGAGGGACTGGTCCCTAATGTGCACACAGCAATCACTCCATACGAAAGCAAAATACTTGGCAGGCGATGCAACATACCCCCAGTGAAAAGTAGGGGCGTCACTGGTACACTAAGAGAAAAACACTAAGTGTCCGGGGCCCAAGACTGTTCAACAGCCTCCCACCAGCAATAAGGAGCATTACGGAAAGACCCCTGGTTGTCTTCAAGAGGGAGCTGGACAGATTCCTAAAGACGGTGCCGGATCAGCCGGGCTGTGGTTCGTACGTTGGATTACGTGCGGCCAGCAGTAACAGTCTCGTTGATCAGGCCCTGATCCACCGGGAGACCTGGTCGTGAACCGGGCCGCGGGGACGTTGATCCCCTGAATTCCCTCCAGGTAGACTCCAGGTAGGTATCAGTGGCAGCCTTAGAGAATTTTCCCCTCTTATATGTTGCTGTCTTGCAACACTGCATAGCTCCTGACGACGCATAAGTACGAAAGATCTAAAGCTAAATATTTCCATTCCCATGTGGCTTGTTCTGCATTGTTAAAATCGCCTGTTTGAAATTGCACATGGGTCTATCTTTTGCCTCTAAATGTGTTTTTTCTATATATGAAACTCATCATCAAAGGTATACTTGAAGCTCTGGGTTAGTCTTTGATTCCCTCAACTTTAATTTCAAAATCAGTTATTTTACTTTCCTGGTGCTAGTATGTTTTTCAATGCGACCCACAACAGTTAGCTAACATACCGGTGCCTACTTGTACTATTTTTGTGGCAGAGAATCTAACTCGGGACCTTGTGATTGTAAGTGGAATGGTCTCGCCAGCGAGCTACGCGGCACCCGGAGGGAGTGGAGTAGAGGAAGATTGGGAGGGAGGAAAGAGGGGGTAGAGAAAGCGAGTGGAGGGAGGGGTGAAGATGGGAAGGCCAGTGAGGTATGAAGTAATGGGAAGATATGCAGGAATGTGTTGAGGGTGAGACATCAAGAAGTGAT
This sequence comes from Cherax quadricarinatus, assembly GCF_038502225.1. Lineage (NCBI taxonomy): Eukaryota > Metazoa > Arthropoda > Malacostraca > Decapoda > Parastacidae > Cherax > Cherax quadricarinatus. The sequence continues at coordinate 8,726,544 of NC_091335.1, read as the reverse complement.
GGAGGGAGGGTGTGAAGGAGGGCGGTCGGGAGAGTGTGAGGGAGGAAGAGTGAGGGAGGGATGTGGGGTTGGACAAGGCCAGCCCTCACACCAGGCCAGGCAGATCATGTTTCTCCACCCTAACATTCTGCCATTCTCCCCCACCATGTCTCCTCCCACACCTCCCGGATCCTGGGGAATTTCCTCCCTGGATCCTGGGGTTGCTTAGCCCTGGATCCTGGGTGTTGCGCATCACCTTCCTGGGACTTTGCGCAGCTGTGAAACTTTATAAAAGTGGGCAGTGTGGAGTGAGCGTGGAGTGCCACAAGATGTTTGACGGGGGAGACGAGGGTGGTGTAGTGGCACCACGTGGGCCTCCTCCACCTGAGTGTAGCTGCCCTACCTACCTACCTACCTCCTGGAGTCTACCTGGAGGGTATGCCGGGGATCAACGCCCCCGCGGCCCGGTTCACGACCAGGCCTCCCGGTGGATCAGGGCCTGATCAACCAGGCTGTTACTGCTGGCCGCACGTAGTCCAACGTACGAACCACAGCCCGGCTGATCCGGCACCGACTTTAAGTATCTGTCCAGCTCCCTCTCGAAGGCAGCCAGGGGCCTATTGCTAATTCTCCTTATGCATGGTGAGATGCTGTTGAACAGTCTTGGGCCCCAGACACTTAGTGTTTTCTCTTAGTGTACCAATGGCGCCCCTTCTTTTCATTGGGGATATTTTGTACCGCCTGCCCAGTCTTTTACTTTCGTAGGGAGTTATTTCTGTGTGCAGATTAGAGACCATTCCTTCCAGGATTTTCCAAGAGTAGATTATATATATCTCCTGCGTTCCAACGAGTACAAGTCAAGTGCTTCCAAGTGTTCCCAGTAGTTGAGGTGTTTGATAGAACTTATATGTGTAGTAAAGGTTCTCTGTACATTCTCTAGATCTGCAATTTCACCTGTTTTGAACGGAGATGTTAATGTACAGCAGTATTCCAGTCTAGAGAGAACAAGTGATTTGAAAATGATCATCATTGGCTTGGGATCTCTTGTTTTGAACGTTCTCATTATCCATCCTATCATTTTCTTTGCAGTTGTAATCGTGGCACTGTTGTGATCCTTGAAACTGAAATCCTCAGACATTACCACTCCCAGGTCCCCCGCATTATTTTTCCACTCTGTTTTATGATTAGAGTTTGTAGTATACTCAGTTCTAGTTATTATCTCCTCCAGTTTTCCATAACGGAGTAGTTGGAATTTATCTTCAATGAACATCATGTTGTCCGTTGCCCACTGGAAAACTTGGTTTATATCTTCTTGGAGGTTAACAGTGTCCTCAATAGATGACAGTCTCGTGCAGATGCTAGTATCGACTGCAAAGGATGATACGGTGCTGTGGGTTACATCTCTGTCTGTCTGATATAAGGATGGGGAACAGGATGGGGGCGAGTACTGTGCCTTGTGGAACAGAGCTCTTCGCTATGGCAGCCTCCGATTTAACTCTGTTGACCACTGCTCTTGTGTTCGATTTGTTAGGAAGTTGAAGATCCATCTCCCCACTTTGCCAGTTATTCCTTTAGCACGTATTTTGTGGGCTATTGCGCCATGATCGCACTTGTCAAACGCTTTTGCAAAGTCTGTGTATGTTACATCTGCATTCTGTTTTTCTATCAGTGCATCCAAGGCCATATCATAGTGATCCAGTAGTTGAGAGGCAGGAGCGACCTGCCCTGAATCCATGTTGCCCTGGATTGTGTAGTTTTTGAGAATCCAAGTGATTTGCAATCGTGCTTCTTAGCACTCTTTCCATAGTATACTTAGGGCACGTGAAAGGGGTTTCTTGCAGTTCTTAATGAACACAGAGTTCCTAAGGTAATCTGTTTATAAGTGTCTAACCTGATAAGAGACATAAGAATATCAAAAACAACTAATTCCGATCACAATCTAATCTAAGTCCAGACGTACATGCATAGGGGTCCTGATCAGCAGAATGCATGTACCTGTGAAGGTGTCTTCACAAAATACAACTTCAACAACAAGAACATCAACTGGGACCAGGTAAACCATGTCCATGTAAACCATGTTGGGAAGATGTCTTAAATGACATGGATCCAAACCAGTGCCTTGAAAGGATCAACTTCCTGGTAGCCGAAGCATGTTCTAGGCATATTCCCCTAAGAAAGAAGAAGAGCAGGAGTAAACTGGAGAGAAAAAGACGCTCCCTCTACAGAAGACGACGAAGAGTCACTGAGCTCCTCAGGAGTGCTAGAATATCTGATACACGAAAGGAGGTGCTGACCAGGGAAGTGGAAACTATCGAACTTAAGCTAAATGACTCTTACAGGAACCAGGAGAAGCAGGAGGAGCTTAAAGCTATTAGTGAAATTGAAAGAAATTCAAATTATTTCTTTTCATATGCCAAAAACAAGGCAAATACCACATCTGGTATCGGGCCCTTGCTCAGACAGGATGGGACTTACACAGATGACAACAAGGAAATGAGTGAAATATTGAAATCCCAGTACGACTCTGTGTTTAGTGAACCACTAATCGGTCTGAGGATCGACGACCCAAATGATTTCTTCATGAATGAGCCTCAAAACTCCATAAATGTATGCCAGATTTCCGACATTACCCTAACTCCGATAGATTTTGAAAAAAGCCATTGACAACATGCCTATGCACTCAGCCCCGGGCCCAGACTCGTGGAACTCTGTTTTCATTAAGAACTGCAAGAAACCCCTCTCGTGTGCCCTAAGTACACTATGGAGGAGGAGCTTGGACATGGGTGAAATTCCAGAGTCACTTAAAACAACGGATATAGCCCCACTCCATAAATGTGGCAGCAAAGCATTAGCTAAGAACTATAGACCAATAGCTCTGACGTCCCACATCATAAAAATCTTTGAAAGAGTGCTAAGAAGCAGGATTGCAAATCACCTGGATTCCCAAAATCTGCACAATCCAGGGCAACATGGGTTCAGGGAAGGTCGCTCCTGCCTCTCACAACTACTGGATCACTATGACATGGCCTTGGATGCACTGGAAGAAAATCAGAATGCAGATATAATATACACAGACTTTGCAAAAGCATTTGACAAATGCGATCATGGCATAATAGCCCATAAAATACGTGCTAAAGGAATAACTGGGAAAGTGGGGAGATGGATCTTCAACTTCCTAACAAATCGAACACAGAGTAGTGGTCAAGAGAGTTAAATCGGAGGCTGCCATAGTGAAGAGCTCTGTTCCACAAGGCACAGTACTCGCCCCCATCTTATTCCTTATCCTCATATCAGACATAAACAGATATACACCACAGCACCGTATCATCCTTTGCGGATGATACTAGGATCTGCATGAGGCTGTCATCTGCTGAGGACGCGGTTAACCTCCAAGAAGATATAAACAAAGTTTTCCAGTGGGCAACGGTAAACAATATGATGTTCAATGAGGACAAATTCCAACTACTCCGTTATGGAAAACTGGAGGAGATAATAACTAGAACAGAGTATACTACTGACTCCGGCCATACAATAGAGCGGAAAAATAATGTAAGGGACCTGGGAGTAGTAATGTCTGAGTATCTCACTTTCAAGGATCACAACAGTGCCACGATCGCACGTGCAAAGAAAATGATAGGATGGATAATGAAAACTTTCAAAACGAGAGATGCCAAGCCCATGATGATCCTTTTCAAATCACTTGTTCTCTCTAGGCTGGAATACTGCTGTACATTAACATCTCCATTCAAAGCAGGTGAAATCGCAGATCTAAAGAGTGTACAGAGATCCTTTACTGCATGTATAAGTTCTGTCAAGCACCTTAACTACTGGGAACGCTTGGAAGCACTGGACTTGTACTCGTTGGAACGCAGGAGGGAGAGATATATCATAATCTACACTTGGAAAATCTTGGAAGGAATGGTCCCAAATCTGCACACAGAAATCACTCCCTACGAAAGTAAAAGACTGGGCAGGCGATGCAAAATGCCCCCAATAAAAAGTAGGGGCGCCATTGGTACACTAAGGGAAAACACCATAAGTGTCCGGGGCCCAAAACTGTTCAACAGCCTCCCATCAAGCATTAGGGGAATTGCCAATAAACCCCTGGCTGCCTTCAAGAGAGAGCTGGACAGATACCTAAAGTCAGTGCCGGATCAGCCGGGCTGTGGCTCGTACGTTGGACTGCGTGCGGCCAGCAGTAACAGCCTAGTTGATCAGGCCCTGATCCATCGGGAGGCCTGGTCATGGACCGGGCCGCGGGGGCGTTGATCCCCGGAATAACCTCCAGGTAATCGTTAGTGAGCCTTATGGCTTGTATATTGCCACAAAACAAATAGTGAAGGATTCGATTCCTTAGTATGAGAGACGCTTATTAGTCTCAGTGAAATGTAATCTGAAGTTTCCCAGCCAAGCTACTTAAACATTAAAGATTCTTTATTCCAGCATGGTATAATGTTTGACGTGTGCATGCAGAAAGCCCCTTAGTATGCAGAGTATTTTGGTAGATTCCAGAAGTTATCGGCTCCACGACTCTGTCCCAGACTAGGCCTCCTGACCCCATGTGATGCTTGAAAACCATCTTGTGTGATGGTATGCAACAGGAAAACTTAACAAGTATTTGTGACGACGAATGTGACTACCATAGAGTAGGATAGCAGCTCACTGTTGGTGAACCCATGTATAATAAGTTTAATATTGGTTGTATTTGCGAGGGTCGTAATTTGTGTGTGACTGTATTTTGATCATGTTGGCGCAGGAGTTGTGTTATTGTATGTGCAGTTCCTGTGGACGTTTTGTGATCATGATGTAATCATGCGCCTCGCATGATTACGTCATTTCAGATCACCTGCATGTTACATAAACTCACAGTTCTCGGTATACCCTTTAATTAGCTGAGTAAATTTGCTTAATTACAGCTGTAGAATTTTTCGAAGAATTTGTTTAGTGACAGGAGGAGGCGCGTGTTGCCTGAAATGGGCTCTTAGCATGTTTGTTGTTGAAATGTTTTTCTTTAGTCCTCAGGGATTGAAAATGTAAGGAATAAGGTGTTGGGAGTGAGAATTCAGAGCTTCGGGGTACATTGGAAGGTCGTCGCTTCACCACCCCCATTACCGTCTTCGATACCTGTCCAACTGCGCCTACGTTAACGTATTGATGTCGTACTCAACGTCGGCTTCTTAACGTTCCTATTTTTTCCAAAATATTTCCTTTATTCTGATTCAATTCATTTAGGTTGTCAGGTTACATAAAACAAAAATAAGCAATTTAAAAAATAAGCGGCATCGATGTTTCTGGCATCGTTCAAATTTGAAGGTTCCATGGTGCGAGGTTGTGACAACCCCCCCACCCCCTCTTACCTCTGGGGTCACCTTAATGCAGTGGTGGGGGTTTTGTGGTTTGTGCCTTGGGGGAGGGGACCTTCTCTCTGGGAGGGACGCAACATTCATGAGTTTTGAGAGGTTCTTTCTACTCCCAGAGCCAGGCTTGTCTGGCATTTGGTACTGGCGGCTTGCTCCCCCCCCCCCAAATCCATCACTGCCTAATTGATCTGGCACTTACTGGAGGTTCTTGTCTAGTTTCCTCTTCAAGACCTCTACATATGTTCCGGCAGCGTTTCTGATAAGTTTTGGCAAGATATTGAATAGTCTTAGACAAAGGATGTTGATACAGTGTTCTCTTCTTGCGCCCGAGGAGCTCCTACTTTCCACTGGGTTATTGTACATTTTCTCCCAGCAGTAAGTCTGGTTGATCAGGCTCTGATCCACCAGGAGGCCTGGTCACAGACGGGGCCGCGGGGGCGTTGACCCCCGGAACTATCTCCAGGTGGACTCCTCTTCACTCAAGTATGTTATGGCAGTATGCAGATTTTTGTCTAGGCCCTCAAGTACTTTACAAGTGTTGTAAAGACAATAGAACTACAACACTCATTCCACTTGATACTCGTTCTCTTCACTTACCAGACACCTCGCTAATAAACGTGTCGCCAACGTTATTTGAATTCTCTTATGGTTAAACATGTTTTTGCTTTATGTAACCTAAAATCAAGGCAGTCATCTCTTGAAATTTCAGCAAATATTCGGAAATCGACTACATGATGCCATGATAAAACTGACGTTGTAAATCAAACATTGGTTGAATATTGATTATTGGAGAGCCTTGTTCTTAATCATGTTTTACCTGTCATCGATTCCTGGGGTCATCGTCCCGGCGGCCCGGGCTGATCAGTCAGCTGTTGGTGCTCTAAGCACGCAGTCTTACGTAGGCACGACAGGGGCGCCATTACTACACAGAGAAAACACAACAAGTGTCTGGGGCCCAAGACTGTTCTACAGCCTCCCACCAGGCATAATGGGCATTACCAATAGACCCCTGGCTGTCTTCAAGAGAGATCTGGACCGATACTTAGTACCCGATCAGCTGGGCTGTGGTTCGTACGTTGGACTACATGCGGTCAGCAGTAACAGCCTGGTTGATTAGGCCCTGATCCACCGGGAGGCCTGGTCAAGGACCGGGCCGCGGGGGCACTGACCCCTGGAACACCCTCCAGGCAGACAGTCCGGATGATTACCAGCTAATATGAACCTTTGAAGACGAGCCACTTTCACTACAAGTGTACAAGTTCGTGTAAGAAAATGGTCTAGTGATTTAAAGTATATATTTCATTAGCATAACTGCAGGTTGATGATTAAGACACATGTACAACAGTTGGGTATCTTTATTGTTGAAACGTTTCGCCTACACAGTGGACTTCTTCAGTCAAATACAGAGGCAGTAGTTGTGGTGGTGAAATGATGTGAAATAGTATTTCTCAAATGTTGATGGATTGATTACATCATTTCACAATCCCACTTGCTGCCTCTGTATTTGACTGAAGAATCCTGCTGTGTAGGCGAAACTACCCAACTGTTGCACATGTCTTAATCATCAACTTGTCGGTATTTTATACCATTTGCAGCATACTTGTAGGTTACCTATAGTCTCTTCTGGAGGTCACCGTCCTAGCAGTCTGGTCCTAACTACCTGGAGGGTTTACCTGGAGAGGGTTTCGGGGATCAGTGCCCCCGCGGCCCGGTCTGAGACCAGGCCTGGTTAATGGAATGATCGATCAGGCTGCTGGTACCCACCGGCCTAGGCACCGCAACCCGACCGATCAGGAACTGATTTGAGGAATTTCAAGTTCACTCTTGAAGACAGTCATTGGTTTGTTGGTAAAATCTCCTTATGCATGAAGGGAGGTTGTTGGAATTGTGGTCCCTTTTCACTTATTGAGTTACCTTTGAGTTCCTAGAGTTTTTCTACTCCCGGAGCCCCGCCATGGGCCAGGCTCGTCTGGTGTTTACCATTGCTCCTTCTTAAATGGACTTTTGACCTGACTAGCTTAGGTCAGAAGATACTTTGGAACTACCTAGCATGAGTCAGTAGGCCTGCTGCAGTGCTCCTTATGTTCATCCAGGCTGCTCCCTTACTTTTAACCGGAGGTAACTTGCACTATCTGCCAAACCTCTTGTTTACATGTATAGCGGTTTCGGTGGGCAATATTCGTCGTAGATATTTAGGTCGGTGTTCCCTCAACAGGACTTCCATTGGAGGAAAATATACATAGTTAATACTAGATTGGTTTAAAAAAATGGATTCATTTATGGACCATAATTTTGACATGCGTAAAGCACTGGTTTGCTGAGCCGTGTGGTGCAGATCTGCATAACTGAGCACAACTCCACATGTGATGCCAACATGGCAACCAACCCTGCAGTCACTGCACTTGCCATTTTGTCGATTAGTATCGTGAACGCACGTGTGGGGGGGGTTAAGGGTTCTGGGGTTCATAGTTGTAGACCAGATAACAACCTCCTAAATTTGAAAGGAAATATCACAGTAATAATAATTAAGAAACGCACAGGGACATTAAGAAAAGTCTATACTGAATGTAAATAGAAGTTTGGAAGATGCGTCTGCCAACTTAAGTGTTTTGCGACTGAAGACCAGAAATCCTACCAGAATAGAGACTTCAGTTTCACTCTCCTTTGGCAGACCGATATTGCCTCCCTGAACGGTTATTCCAGATAAACAGACGATGCGGCACACTTCAGCTTTAAAGTTGGCAGTGTGATGGAGGCACCACAACCCGGCTGATTAAGAACAGGTTTAATGTGCCTTCAAGTTCCGTCTTGACGTAGGTTTTGACCCCTTACTCTCTGACGAGTTTACCAGTCACCCAGACATAATCTCTGTAACTGTGGCCCACTTTAGCAGTGTGGACGCCCCCTCACCCGCTCCAAGCCTCTTAATGCCTGTCTCTTATGCAAGTCTGAATGTCCCCTACGTATTTAACACTTGTTAATCTACAAAATAAGTACATCGGTTGGTGTGCGTTCCCAGAAGATTACCCCTGTGTTCCATCAAGCAAGCTCCCTCTACTACAGTCTTCGCAGGAAGCATATAATAGTTGAAATTCCAATCTTTTAAGATATTTAGGAGATATAGCTCATCCTTCCCAAGAAAAGGTTCAGGAGCTGGATATCAACACCTTGAAAGTCCTTCAGTGGAGGTGTCTTGATGCCATTGAGGGGTTCATGGTCCTTGGAATTGGATCTATCTACCCTCTTCTTGAATTGAACCTGATTGCCTTCCAGTCTCCCAGGTGGAGTATGAGGCCCATGGGTTTAACACTATCCCCATGACTTGTACCATGAAGACGACCAGAAGTTTTCAAGCTACACTGGCGATAGTGTTGCATAATACACTGTAGCATAATATCCTTAAAGCTCAGAATGTGTAGGTGCAAAATTGCAATTTAAACCAATATAGTTAAGAGAAACTGTAGGATTCCCTGCAACAAGTGTAGAATGGATGTGCTAGTGACTTCAGACTTACAGCGCTGGTGTTTTTGTATTCAGTAAAAGGATTGTATTATTGGAGAATGTCTCTACTGGTCAGTACTGGTGCGTAGGTTATTTACAGGTTTTGATTACAGTTCCTACACTTGAAAGGGCATGAACTGTAATTAAAACCTGTAAGTAACCTGCATCAGTATTAATCAACAGAGACATTCTCCAATAATATAACCCTTTTATTGAATACAAAAACACCAGCGCTATAAGTCTGAAGTCACTAGCACATCCATTCTACACTTATTGCTCGGAATCCTACAATTCAAGAGTTTTTCTCAGCTATGTCTGTTGTAGTTTTGCACCTATACATCCTATCATTTTTTGAACTGCAGTGCAGGTACTCCTCTGGCAAGACAGTGATGGAGTGAGGGATGGTGAAAGTGTTTCTTCTTTTTCGGGTCACCCTGCCTTGGTGGGAAACTGCCGATGTATTAAGAAAAAATAAAATCCTATCACTTAAAGAACAAACCTTCATACAAGATATATCCGGCATTAAGAACTGAAGCTTTTCAGACGAGGCAGTGTTATTTTATTTCACGGAAAAGTCTTAATTTTAAGAATAAAACCGGTAAATACCTAAACACACCCGTAACATTGCCAATTTCCTAAGTGAGATACACCAGAGTTGACAGTTTGAAGCTGAGCAGAAGAGGCTTCATCAGGTTAACTCTTAGAAACCAAGATTAGGAATGGTCTGTGTAGCATTGATCAGAGAGCACCTACACCTGCAAATAAGAGTCTTTCCTTTCAATGCACCAGCGTTAAAATTCGGAAGTAGATTGGAGGCGGCGTTATTTGCTTGGGGAGCATTGAAACTTGGGTTGAGCAAATATTCTGTTAGTGGGATGGTTTGTAAAGGACCTGCCACAGTGTTCCTGCTTTCTTATGTTCTTATAACTGAAACTGTGGAAGGAAGAATTAAGTTCAGGCAATCATTGTAAGGCACTCCTTCGTGGTGGTGATTATTATTATTACTATTATTATTATTATTATTATTATTATTATTATTATTTCAACAAATCGGCTGTATCCCACCGAGGCAGGGTGGTCCAAAAGAAAAAAACGAAAGCTTTTGCTTTTAAATTTAATAAACAGGAGAAGGAGTTACTAGCCCCTTGCTCCCGGCATCTTAGTCGTCTCTTACGACACGCATGACTTAGGGGGGAAGAATTCTCTTCCACTTCCCCATTGCTACTATTACTACTACTGTAATAAACTTGCACGTTCATTCATAAGTAAACCGTGAAAATGGACATGTTTGGGTCCGTGGTGAGTGATGGTGTGTTTGTAGTTTTCAACTCTGTATATAGGCTGCTTGTTAATTGTTGCAGCCACGGTGTTTGATTCATCACAGAAGTCAATAACTGTGGTCTTGAATAATGTGAAGCTCGCAACCCTGGGTCCCGGCTCCACCGCGTGTTTTGTATTCTCATACACAATACCTCTGTGTTCACGTGTGTGAATATTCATCCCTCCAAGCTCTGTTCTCCTTGCCATGTCCTTTCTTTAAAACGTGTTTTGTATTCCTCACAACAGTGTGTTCACGCGTGCGCGTGCACATTACGTGAATATTCATCACAGTACAGTATAGCAGTAGAGGTGTAATTGTTGGGGGTGAAAAATGGTATGGTGTTCCGTAGCTAAATTTCTAGTATACTTAGCTCACACATTGAGGTCTGATTACATCGACTCCAAGCTGAGGGACTAATTATTTCAAACTCCTTGTGATCTTCACAATTCTTTGTATTGGACTGATGAAGCCACTGTGTGGCGATGCCCAAGTGTTTCACATGTGTCTAATTTATCAAGAAATATATACGTTAACCGTCATTAGCAGGTTGGCTGTCTTCCCGGAAGAACACAAACATTGATGACTCGCCAAACTCAACTTGGTATCATGCTTATAAACAGCCTGGCTGTTTACTTGGAGTCTATTTTCGAGGGTCACCACCCTCCCCCGCCCGGTCCCCGACCAGTAATGAACCTTTAAAAAAAAGGGGGGGGGGAGACCTTGCAAATCAAACCGCGTACTTACAAAAATATGCAAAACAAACCATTGTGGAAAAAAAAATTAGTGAAATTCCAAGACAGATGTTAACCATAGCACCAAGTCATCCCTTGCAGACAATACTAGGATCGGCGTGAGACTCGCCCATTGAGGACACTGTAAATATCCAAGCAGATATAAACAAAGTTTTCCAGTGGGTAACGGAATAACAATATGATGTTGAATGAGGACAAATTCCAACTACTACGTCATGGAAAACCGGAGGAAATGATAGCTAGAACTGAGTATACTACGAACAATAATCACACAGTAGAGCGGAAAAATAGTGTGAAGGACTTGGGAATGTTAATGTCGGAGGATCTCACCTTCAAGGATCATAACAGTGTCACTATTACATCTGCTAGGAGATTGATAGGATGGATAATGAGAAATTTCCAAACAAATGATGCCAAACCAGTGATGATCCTTTTTAAATCACTTGTTTTCTCATACTGCTGTAGACTTAACATCTCCATTCAAGGCAGGTGAAATTGCAGATCTAGAGAATGTACAGAGAACCTTTATTGCACATATAAGTTCCGTCAAACATTAACTACTGGGAACATTTGGAAGCACTTGACTTGTACTCGCTGGAGTGCAGGCGAGAGATTCTTCATAATCTACACCTGGAAAATTCTAGAGGGACTTTTCCCAAATCTGCACACAGAACTCGCTTCCTACAAAAGCAAAAGACTGGGCAGATGGTGCAGTATACCCCCAGTGAAAAGTAGGGACGCCATTGGTACACTTAAGAGAAAACATAGTGTCTAGAACCCAAGACTTCGACAGCCTCCCAGCAGGCATGAGAGGAATTACCAGTAGACCCCTGGCTGCTTTCAAGAGGGAGCTGGATAGATACCTAAAGTCAGTATCTAACCAGCCGGGCTGTGGTTCGTACGTTGGACTACGTGCGACCAGAAGTAACAGCCTGGTTGATCAGGCCCCGATCTACCGGGAGGCCTGGTCAAGGACAGCCTCGGGGGCGTTGACACCTGGAACATAGGTAGACTAGTAATAATAACAGAACAGCAGAAGACTATGTAAGACTGAGATATCACCTCTGTCACGTCAGACACTACACACTTCCCATTATGATGCGAGACTTGTTAAAATATAGCGTATAAAAATGTGTTTTCAGACCCCTAGAGCAGCAAACTGCTCTAGGGATTTCAAAATTGACAGGAAATTATTGCAGCAATAATCAGAACTAAGCGCTAAACCCACACGAGTCATGCAGCGCTATTGACAGGAGTGACTTTAAAAAAAAAATCACAATTTTAGGGTGACAAATATTTTTTTGTTCGCGCAAGTCTGTCCCCCAGGATGCGACACACACCAGTCGGCTAATGCCCAGGTACCCACTTTGCTGCTAGGTGAACAGTGACAGCAGGTGTCTTGAGGAAACCCCCTCAGTGTTTTCACCCGTACCAGGGATCGAACCACGGACACTGTGTATGAGCAGTGTGTGCTACCAACCTAGCTAGCTACAGGGCACCTAGTGGGCAGAAGATTAAACTAGAATTTAGTGTGTTGAGTATTGGGGTTTGCCGTCTCTAGACTAGTAGTAGGTAAACTTGACACTAGCAGTGGTGTTGTCAGTAGTGTTGCGAGGAGGGTGCGGGTGTTGGAGTTTGCTGCGTGTTTTAAGTGTAATCACCTAATTGTGGTTGCAGGGGTCGAGTTACAGTTCCTGGCCCCGCCTGTTGCAGCTTGATGAATACCTGCTTCAATCCACCACAACAGACTCAACCACCATTCCCACCTCCTCGCCACAATCCCCACCTCCTCGCCACCATCTCCTCCACCTCTACCCCCACCTTCCTGACATGCTTCATGATCACTCAGTGGTGCTCCTGGTCCTCTCATCACCGTGTCTCGTATGCTCCATGCTCAGGTTGTAGGTTACCAGGCGCGTACACACACACACACACACACACACACACACACACACACACACACACACACATATATATATATAGCTTGTCTCTAAGCGCAGATCCTAGCCTTGATGCCGGTGAAGGGCTCTTGATCTGAGGAACGGAAACTACCCTTACTTGCCTGGGATCGATCCTGATTGCTTTCTAAGCCTCTGGTAAACGTCCGTCACTTGTCTCAAATTTAGAAGCCTCGTTTTACTACCCACACATCTAGTATATAATTCTAGTATGTACGGTAAAATTCTATTATATATAATACAGTATGTAATTCTAGTATATAGTATATAATACTAGAATATGGTATGTAATTATAGTATATAATACTAGAATATGGTACGTAATTCTAGTATACAGTAATTCTAGTAGGCTTGTGGTAATATATATACCTGGAAAGTATACCTGGAGAGTGCACATTACTCGATTTGTATAGATTATAAACATTCTTGTGATATTTTTAATGTTTTTATTTTTAGATTTAATAAAGTTCTTTGCTCTGTGATTTTAACTTTGTTTTTCGTTGAGCTCGTTTAATATTTTTGCTTTGTTTAAAGTAAGGTCTTGTTATATGTCGAGTTATTCGTTTTTCTTTATTATATGTATTTTTGTGACCTGTTATTTTCTTTTCCAGGTAAGAATTGTAGGGTCTTGACGGAAGTAGCAGGATCGTGTACTATGTATGTAGTAGCAGTGTTTATTGTTGTAGTGTGTGTGTAGCAGTGTTTATTGTTGTAGTGTGTGTGTAGCAGTGTTTATTGTTGTAGTGTGTGTGTAGCAGTGTTTATTGTTGTAGTGTGTGTGTAGCAGTGTTTATTGTTGTAGTGTGTGTGTAGCAGTGTTTATTGTTGTAGTGTGTGTAGCAGTGTTTATTGTTGTAGTGTGTGTGTAGCAGTGTTTATTGTTGTAGTGTGTGTAGCAGTGTTTATTGTTGTAGTGTGTGTGTAGCAGTGTTTATTGTTGTAGTGTGTGTGTAGCAGTGTTTATTGTTGTAGTGTGTGTAGCAGTGTTTATTGTTGTATTGTGTGTAGCAGTGTTTATTGTTGTAGTGTGTGTAGCAGTGTTTATTGTTGTAGTGTGTGTAGCAGTGTTTATTGTTGTAGTGTGTGTAGCAGTGTTTATTGTTGTAGTGTGTGTGTAGCAGTGTTTATTGTTGTAGTGTGTGTAGCAGTGTTTATTGTTGTAGTGTGTGTGTAGCAGTGTTTATTGTTGTAGTGTGTGTGTAGCAGTGTTTATTGTTGTAGTGTGTGTGTAGCAGTGTTTATTGTTGTAGTGTGTGTAGCAGTGTTTATTGTTGTAGTGTGTGTGTAGCAGTGTTTATTGTTGTAGTGTGTGTAGCAGTGTTTATTGTTGTAGTGTGTGTGTAGCAGTGTTTATTGTTGTAGTGTGTGTGTAGCAGTGTTTATTGTTGTAGTGTGTGTGTAGCAGTGTTCATTGTTGTAGTGTGTGTGTGTTGCAGTGTTTATTGTTGTAGTGTGTGTAGCAGTGTTTATTGTTGTAGTGTGTGTAGCAGTGTTTATTGTTGTAGTGTGTGTGTAGCAGTGTTTATTGTTGTAGTGTGTGTGTAGCAGTGTTTATTGTTGTAGTGTGTGTGTAGCAGTGTTTATTGTTGTAGTGTGTGTGTAGCAGTGTTTATTGTTGTAGTGTGTGTGTAGCAGTGTTTATTGTTGTAGTGTGTGTGTAGCAGTGTTTATTGTTGTAGTGTGTGTGTAGCAGTGTTTATTGTTGTAGTGTGTGTGTAGCAGTGTTTATTGTTGTAGTGTGTGTGTAGCAGTGTTTATTGTTGTAGTGTGTGTAGCAGTGTTTATTGTTGTAGTGTGTGTGTAGCAGTGTTTATTGTTGTAGTGTGTGTGTAGCAGTGTTTATTGTTGTAGTGTGTGTGTAGCAGTGTTTATTGTTGTAGTGTGTGTGTAGCAGTGTTTATTGTTGTAGTGTGTGTGTGTTGCAGTGTTTATTGTTGTAGTTTGTGTGTAGCAGTGTTTATTGTAAAGGAAAAGGACACAAGTGCAACTAATGTGACATTTATTGTGGCAACGTTTCGCTCTCCAGGAGCTTTATCAAGCCATTACAAACAATACATGGACACAGAGGGTATATAAAGGCTCAGAGTGAGGTGTAATACTAGTGAGGTACCATTTCGATGTTCATTAGTGGTAGTAGTAGTAGTAGTAGTGGTGGTAGTGACAAAAGTAATAAAATATGGTGTGGTGTTGATGCGTGGAGAATTTATGATCTGAAGAGCTCTTTTCTTGCAGTCTTTGATGAAAAAAGAAGGAAAATGTAACTCTGTGAATGTTTGGTGAATGTATGTACACTCCTCGTCAAGAAACTCAGGACTACAAATTCGGTATGCTCTTAGGAAAAACCCGATGATGATGCCTCTTTTGGTCTTGGTATCTTGACTGGAATAGAAGTGTGTGAGATCATTTTTATTGGTGGGTTTCCGATAAACTTGAAATCTTAGGTTGTTGTCTACTTTGTGAATGAGGACGTCGAGGAAAGGTAACCTCTCCACCAGTTTGGATGTGACTTCCCTCTTCACAAAAGTACCTACCAAAAAAGCCATCGAGGTTCTACGACGTAAAGTCAATCAGGACCTTAATCTTCCTCTACCTCCCGGAGATTTTGTTGACTTAATTGAACTCTGTGTTAATTTCAACTGTTTTTCTTTCAATAACAAGCTCTACAAACAAACCTACGGCATGGGAATGGGGTCCCCCATAAGTGCCGTCCTAGCCAACTTATACATGGAACACCTAGAGTCCGAACACTTCGCCAACATCATCCCTTCAAGCGTCACTTGGTTACGTTACGTGGACGATGTCCTCGTAATAACTCCAAAACGTTTTGATGTACGGGATCTTCAGGCAAGGCTCAACGCAGTTGAACCGGCGATCCAGTTTACACTAGAAGAGTCCAATGACAAGCTACCTTTCCTCGACGTCCTCATTCACAAAGTAGACAACAACCTAAGATTTCAAGTTTATCGGAAACCCACCAATAAAAATGATCTCACACACTTCTATTCCAGTCAAGATACCAAGACCAAAAGAGGCATCATCATCGGGTTTTTCCTAAGAGCATACCGAATTTGTAGTCCTGAGTTTCTTGACGAGGAGTGTACATACATTCACCAAACATTCACAGAGTTACATTTTCCTTCGTTTTTCATCAAAGACTGCAAGAAAAGAGCTCTTCAGATCATAAATTCTCCACGCATCAACACCACTCCCAGCAAAGTTATAATTCTTCCCAACAGTCAGGTTGCACTGAACGTCTCAAAAGTACTTTCACAAGCTAACACCAGAGTCGCCATCGCTTCTAGCACTTCAATAAAGGATATAACCAGGACAAAATCCAAGCACCACGAACCAGTCAATGCAGGAGTTTACACTATACCCTGTGGAGGCTGTGACAAGATTTACGTAGGTGAAACAGCCAGAAACCTCGACACCCGCCTCAATGAGCACATTTACGCATGTAGGAACGATAACTTGAACAACGCCTGTGTACAACACCGAAATTCCACCAATCATCTCATGAAATTCAGAGACGCCCAATTAGTGATCAAAGAAACTAATTTCCGCAGACGCAAGTGCCTCGAATCAGCACTGATCGCTGTTTCGAATACAATTAAACAAAACAACGGCAGCTTCACCATCTCCGAAGTCTTAGCAAGAATCCTCCTGAAAACAGTAAACCCTGCCATCACATAGTCTCTCCTGTTATACTACACACAGCACAGAGAGTGAACACTGAAACAAGCTGCCTCATTCCAGTCTATATTTGTCCAACCCATTTTTATGTTACCTAAGTAATAGCTTTTATATCCTTTTACTCATGTACGAATTAATTGCTCTACCATATTGTATTACTTTTGTCACTACCACCACTACTACTACCACCACTAGTGAACATCGAAATGGTACCTCACTAGTTATTACACCTCACTCTGAGCCTTTATATACCCTCTGTGTCCATGTATTGTTTGTAATGGCTTGATAAAGCTCCTGGAGAGCGAAACGTTGCCACAATAAATGTCACATTAGTTGCACTTGTGTCCTTTTACTTTACATATTGTCGGTAATTCTACCAACTTTATTACAGCAGTGTTTATTGTTGTAGTGTGCGTGTAGCAGTGTTTATTGTTGTGTGTAGCAGTGTTTATTGTTGTAGTGTGTGTAGCAGTGTTTATTGTTGTAGTGTGCGTGTAGCAGTGTTTATTGTTGTAGTGTGCGTGTAGCAGTGTTTATTGTTGTAATGTGTGTAGCAGTGTTTATTGTTGTAGTTTGTGTGTAGCAGTGTTTATTGCTGTAGTGTGTGTAGCAGTGTTTATTGTTGTAGTGTGTGTTGCAGTGTTTATTGTTGTAGTGTGTGTAGCAGTGTTTATTGTTGTAGTGTGTGTAGCAGTGTTTATTGTTGTATTGTGTGTAGCAGTGTTCATTGTTGTATTGTGTGTAGCAGTGTTCATTGTTGTATTGTGTGTAGCAGTGTTCATTGTTGTATTGTGTGTAGCAGTGTTCATTGTTGTAGTGTGTGTAGCAGTGTTCATTGTTGTAGTGTGTGTATCAGTGTTTATTGTTGTAGTGTGTGTAGCAGTGTTCATTGTTGTATTGTGTGTAGCAGTGTTCATTGTTGTAGTGTGTGTGTGTAGCAGTGTTTATTGTTGTAGTGTGTGTAGCAGTGTTCATTGTTGTATTGTGTGTAGCAGTGTTTATTGTTGTAGTGTGTGTAGCAGTGTTTATTGTTGTAGTGTGTGTAGCAGTGTTTATTGTTGTAGTGTGTGTAGCAGTGTTTATTGTTGTAGTGTGTGTAGCAGTGTTTATTGTTGTAGTGTGTGTAGCAGTGTTCATTGTTGTAGTGTGTGTAGCAGTGTTCATTGTTGTATTGTGTGTAGCAGTGTTCATTGTTGTAGTGTGTGTGTAGCAGTGTTTATTGTTGTAGTGTGTGTAGCAGTGTTCATTGTACTGTGACCGTATAGTGAATGTTCACTAGAACAGTATGTGTATGCAGTGTTCACTATGTCATGAGTGTTCACCAGAACAGTGGATGCCAACATAGGGGTCCAGGACCCCCCTCCTGCACACTAGGTCTTGCTTCTCCAGCCAGCGCTACATTGCTTTTGTTAATTGAACCTGGAATTACAGTTATTAGTATATGATGGTCCACCAATGTTTGTGTTAATTTTTCATGTACCCGGAAATGTTTGGAAGCTCTGCTTACCTGTAGTCGCCTCCGGAGGTCACTGACCTCGCGGGCCCCGTCCCAGAAGAGGCCTCCTGTCGTGGAGTGTACATTTATAAGGTGAATGTGTGTGTGTGTGTGTGTGTGTGTGTGTGTTCACATAGTTGTGGTTGCAGGGGTCGATTCACAGCTCCTGGCCCCGCCTCTTCGCTGGCCGCTTCTAGGTCACACTTCCCGCTTCATGAGCTTTATCATATCTCTTCTTAAAGCTATGTATGGATCCTGTCTCCACTACATCACTTCTCAGACTATTCCACTTCCCGACAACTCTGACTAAAGAAATACTTCCTAACATCCCTTGTGATTCACCTGAGTCTTCAGCTTCCAACTGTGACCCCTTGTTGCTGTGTCCCATCTCTGGAACATCCTGTCTTTGTCCACTTTGTCGATTCCTCTCAGTATTTTGTATATCGTTATCATATCCCATCTATCTCCTGTCCTCCAGTGTCATCAGGTAGATTTAACCTCTCCTCGTAGGACATACCTCTTAGCTCCGGGACCAGTCTAGTTGCAAACCTTTGCACTTTCTCTAGTTTCCTTACGTGCTTGGCTAGGTGTGGATTCCAAACTGGTGCTGCGTATAACGATATGGGCCTAACGTACACGGTGTACAGGGCCCTGAAAGATTCCTTATTAAGATGTCGGACTACTGTTCTTAAGTTTCTAGGCGCCCGTAAGCTGCAGCAGTTATTTGGTTGATATGCGCCTCAGGAGATGTGCCCAGTGTTATACTCGCCCCAAGGTCCTTTTCCACGAGTGAGGTTTGTAGTCTCTGGCCCCCTAAACTGTACTCCTGCGGTCTTCTTTGTTCTCCCCCAATCTTCATGACTTTGCACTTGGTGGGGTTGTACTCCAGGAGCCAGTTGCTGGACCAGGCCTGCAGCCTGTCCAGATCCCTTTGTAGTTCTGCCTGGTCCCCGTCCGATTGAATTCTTCTCATCAGTTTCACATCATCTGCAAACAGCGACACTCAGTCTATTCCTTCCGTCATGTTCACAAATACCAGAAACAGCATCGGTCCCAGGACTGACCTGTGTGGAACCTCGTTCGTCACAGGCGCCCACTCTGACGCCTCGCCACGTACCATGACTCGCTGTTGTCTTCCTGATAGGTATTCCCTGATCCATTGCAATGCCTTCCATGTTATCCCTGCCTAGTCCTCCAGTTTTTGCACTAGTCTCTTGTGTGAGACTGTCAAACGCCTTCTCACAGACCAAGAAAATGCAATCTACCCATCCCTCTCTTTATCTTACTGCCGTCACCCTGTCATAAACTCCAGTAGGTTTGTGACACAGGATTTCCCGTCCCCGAAACCGTGCTGTGTGTGTGTGTGTGTGTGTGTGTGTGTGTGTGTGTGTGTGTGTGTGTGTGTGTGTGTGTGTGTGTGTGTGTGTGTGTGTGTGTGTGTGTAGGATGTACGCTACAAGTTGAGGTTAGATTGAAGGGTTTGTAAATAAGAAGTTACGTGGTCTCCAACCCGGAAAGACAGGACATTGACTGATTCTAAATCTGTACGCTGAAATCACTACTTCACAAACCTGAAGGAAAATGTGCGTACTGAAATTACTGTTTCACAAACTTGGAGGTATGGGATACTGCGAAATACCATATGTGAAAAGAAAGCCTGGCCCAAAGCCGGGCTCTGGGAGTAGAAAAAAAAGTCTCGCAATTCCTCAAAGGTAAGTTCGCTCAGAAATATCTACAAGCATTATAAAAAAAAAAAAAAAGCAGTAAGGGTGAGAATTGAACTCACGGCCTGGAGTTTCACGACTCCCAGCGAGTTTAATTCCCACCCGTACCAAGATTTTACATAAATGGTATACAATACCGACAAGATCAAAATTAGACACATGTGTAACATCTGGGTGTTCGGCCACCCAGTGGCTATATCAGTACAAATTCAATGACAGTTCTACTGTCTTCCAGTTACGTCCTGGAATTTGTATTGATAAAGCCACTGGATAGTGAAACATCTACAATAAAAATACCCAGATTTTCCACATGTTTAATTTTCGTACCATGGTTTGTTTGCAATCGTGTCATCACGATTTCGTGAGTCATGGTACGAACAAGGTATGCTACACCTTGTTAACTTTATTTATAAACGTTTCCCCAACTAATGGCTTTTTTCAGTTCAGTACAAGAGATGGT
The DNA here is from genome assembly GCF_038502225.1 of Cherax quadricarinatus. Taxonomy (NCBI): domain Eukaryota; kingdom Metazoa; phylum Arthropoda; class Malacostraca; order Decapoda; family Parastacidae; genus Cherax; species Cherax quadricarinatus. Next base: position 8,706,301 of record NC_091335.1, on the reverse strand, counting down.
ATACAAGGGCATTAGATGATGTAATTACATAAGAACATAAGAACATAAGAACGAAGGAACACTGCAGAAGGCCTACTGGCCCATGCGAGGCAGGTCCAAGTCTCCTACCGGCTTAAGCCAATGCACCCAACCTAGTCAGGTCAGGTCACACTGACTTAAGGGAGGAACACGGCAACCGACCTGGTAGCACAAGCTATCAGGTCTAACTCACACCCACCCACATCTACTCATGTATTTATCCAACCTATTTTTAAAGCTACACAACGTTCTGGCCTCTATAACGGTACTTGGGAGTTTGTTCCACTCATCCACAACTCTATTACCAAACCAGTACTTTCCTATATCCCTCCTGAATCTGAATTTTTCCAACTTAAAACCATTGCTGCGAGTCCTGTCTAGGCTAGATATTTTCAGCACACTATTTACATCCCCTTTATTTATTCCTGTCTTCCATTTATACACCTCAATCATATCCCCCCTAATTCTACGTCTTTCTAGAGAGTGCAGTTTCAGGGCCCTTAGTCTATCCTCATAAGGAAGGTTTCTGATACATGGGATCATCTTTGTCATCCTCCTTTGTACATTTTCCAGAGAATTTATATCCATTCTGTAATACGGTGACCAAAACTGTGCAGCATAATCTAAATGAGGCCTAACCAAGGATGTATAGAGTTGAAGAACAACCTGAGGACTCCTATTATTTATGCTTCTTGATATGAAGCCAAGGATTCTATTAGCTTTATTGCGAACACTTATGCACTGTTGTCTTGGTTTCAGATTACTGCTAACCAGAACTCCCAAATCCCTTTCGCAATCCGTAATATTAAGATCCACATTATCCAGTTTATATGTGGCACGGCCATTGTCCTGTCCAACATTTAGAACTTTGCATTTGTCTATATTAAACTGCATCTGCCACTTCTCCGACCACTGCATCAGTCTATTCAAATCTTCCTGGAGTGCTCGAATGTCCTCGTCAGAATGAATTCGACGGCCTATTTTGGTGTCATCGGCAAACTTGCCGATGTCGCTCTTTATGCCCTCATCTATGTCGTTTATGTAGATTGTGAACAGCAGGGGGCCCAACACTGACCCCTGTGGAACACCGCTCGTGACGCTTCCCCACTCTGATTTCTCCCCATTTATGCAAACTCTCTGCTGCCTATTTGTCAACCATGCCTCTATCCAGGAAAAAATTTCTCCTCCTATTCCATGTGCTTTAATTTTCCTCAATAGTCTCTGATGTGGGACCCTGTCAAAAGCCTTACTGAAGTCCATATACACAATATCATATTCATTACCATGATCTACCTCCTCAAATACCTTAGTGAAAAAAGTTAATAAATTCGTAAGGCAGGAACGCCCCTTTGTAAAACCATGCTGAGATTCGTTGATTAATTTATGCTTTTCAAGGTGGCTACGAACTGCCTCGGCAATTATTGATTCCATAAATTTTCCCACTATGGAGGTTAGGCTTATTGGTCTATAGTTCGAAGCTAAGGACCTGTCACCTGTTTTGAAAATAGGTATCACATTTGCCATTTTCCACTTATCTGGCACCATGCCAGTTTGTAGTGATATGTTGAAAAGATTAGCCAAAGGTGTGCTAAGCTCCTCTTTACATTCCTTTAGAACCCTTGCATACAGTTCATCAGGGCCTGGGGATTTGTTAGGTTTTAATTTATCTATTTGCCTAAGGACCATGTCACTTGTGACCCTAATAGTGCACAGTTTATTATCGTCCTGTTCTACATAATTTATCATTACTGGAATATCGCTGGTATCCTCCTGTGTAAAAACTGAGAGGAAGTATGTGTTAAAAATTCTACACATTTCCTTATCACTGTCAGTGAGCTGACCCGAGGAACTTTTGAGTGGGCCTATCTTGTCCCTGATTTTACTTCTGTATACCTGAAAGAATCCTTTTGGGTTAGTCTTCGATTCTCTTGCAACTTTAACCTCATAATCTCTATTTGCTTTTCTAATTCCCTTTTTTATTTCTCTCTTTAACTGAATATATCGATTTCTTAATTGCCCCTCTCCTCTTTTGATTTGCCTATATATGCCTCTCTTTTGACCAATCAGATATTTTAATCTATTGTTCATCCATTTAGGATCATTTTTGTTTGATCTGATTTCCCTATTTGGAACATAATTTGACTGAGCAGCTAGAACTATGATGCTCAGTCAAATTAGTCCCTCAGCACTGCAGAACTAGACGCACGACACCATGGGTGATGAGGTAATCAGTCCCTCAGCTTGGGAGCTCGTCTTCAGTACTTTGAAGTCTTGATTCAGACAAATCAAGACCCGTAGCTCGATCACTAGCGCACTCAGTTCACACACTGAGGTCCGGAGTTCGAATCGCGTCTGGTACGGCTGGAAAACATTAGGGACGTGTTTCCATAAGACACCTACTGTCCCTGTTCGCTCATCAGTATGAAATGTGTACCTGGGTGTTAGTCGACTGGTGTGGGTCGCATCCTGGGACAAAACTGAATTAATTTGCCCGAAATGCTCAGCATAATAAGGGGCTTTCTATATAGTAGTATGTCATTGATGTCAGCTATGGTCTGTATACCTTGTACATGTACCTGTAGAAATAATAATAATTATTATTATTATTATTAAGGTACTGAGCACTTACAGGCTTAAGGGACTAATGGATGATGATCATCCACTGTCTTCGCACATCTCTGTATTGAACAGAACTTCAGCTAAAGTTACACATGTGTTGCACTCGTCTCGTTGTATTCCGTTATTGTAATAACGTGTAAAGATTCTACAAGGTCTCACCATTAATAATGAGGAGAATTGGCAATAATTCAGTGTTTACGAGGGAACCTGGTTAATTCTCAGACCAGCCCAGCTGCCAGCAGCTTGTCTAATAAATGATGAGCTGAAGGAAGATCAAGCCTCCACCGCTTCATGAGTGACCCACTAGGGTTTAACGCTGAAAAAAAAGCTCGATCAGCCGGGCTGTGATGCTTACGTTAGACCGCTTGTATTATTATTATTATTATTATTATTATATAACTATTATTATACTGTTAAAGGTAGGTAGGTATAATGTTCGTCAGGAAACAGGATAAATGTTTCCTGAAGGGGGTTTTAGTCATACGATGAAGCGCAGCTGGTGCTTTTGGTCATCTGACGAAGCCTTCCGCTGGCTTACCTGTCTACCCCTGTAAAAATTATAGGTATGATTACAACCATTTTAAATAACATGCTAAAGGACCCCAATGGAAATAAGTGGCTTTGTCTGATTTATTTTGGGTTATCTTAGGTTCTCTATACATATGCTGCTATGTACGATAACCTATAACTATTTGTGTATACATAATATACTGACTATAGTATGCTATTATTATTATTATCATTATCACACTGGCCGATTCCCACCAAGGCAGGGTGGCCCGAAAAAGAAAAACTTTCACCATCATTCACTCCATCACTGTCTTGCCAGAAGGGTGCTTTACACTACAGTTTTTAAACTGCAACATTAACACCTCTCCTTCAGAGTGCAGGCACTGTACTTCCCATCTCCAGGACTCAAGTCCGGCCTGCCGGTTTCCCTGAACCCCTTCATAAATGTTACTTTGCTCACACTCCAACAGCACGTCAAGTATTAAAAACCATTTGTCTCCATTAACTCCTATCAAACACGCTCACGCTTGCCTGCTGGAAGTCCAAGCCCCTCGCACACAAAACCTCCTTTACCCTCTCCCTCCAACCTTTCCTAGGCCGACCCCTACCCCGCCTTCCTTCCACTACAGACTGATACACTCTTGAAGTCATTCTGTTTCGCTCCATTCTCTCTACATGTCCGAACCACCTCAACAACCCTTCCTCAGCCCTCTGGACAACAGTTTTGGTAATCCCGCACCTCCTCCTAACTTCCAAACTACGAATTATCTGCATTATATTCACACCACACATTGCCCTCAGACATGACATCTCCACTGCCTCCAGCCTTCTCCTCGCTGCAACATTCATCACCCATGCCTCACACTCATATAAGAGCGTTGGTAAAACTATACTCTCATACATTCCCCTCTTTGCCTCCAAGGACAAAGTTCTTTGTCTCCACAGACTCCTAAGTGCACCACTCACCCTTTTCCCCTCATCAATTCTATGATTCACCTCATCTTTCATAGACCCATCCGCTGACACGTCCACTCCCAAATATCTGAATACATTCACCTCCTCCATACTCTCTCCCTCCAATCTGATATCCAATCTTTCATCACCTAATCTTTTTGTTATCCTCATAACCTTACTCTTTCCTGTATTCACTTTCAATTTTCTTCTTTTGAACACCCTACCAAATTCATCCACCAATCTCTGCAACTTCTCTTCAGAATCTCCCAAGAGCACCGTGTCATCAGCAAAGAGCAGCTGTGACAACTCCCACTTTGTGTGTGATTCTTTATCTTTTAACTCCACGCCTCTTGCCAAGACCCTCGCATTTACTTCTCTTACAACCCCATCTATAAATATATTAAACAACCACGGTGGTATCACACATCCTTGTCTAAGGCCTACTTTTACTGGGAAATAATTTCCCTCTTTCCTACATACTCTAACTTGAGCCTCACTATCCTCGTAAAAACTCTTCACTGCTTTCAGTAACCTACCTCCTACACCATACACCTGCAACATCTGCCACATTGCCCCCCTATCCACCCTGTCATACGCCTTTTCCAAATCCATAAATGCCACAAAGACCTCTTTAGCCTTATCTAAATACTGTTCACTTATATTTTTCACTGTAAACACCTGGTCCACACACCCCCTACCTTTCCTAATACCATATTATACTATAATAATTATTATTATTACATAGGCATAGGTGAGAAAGCAGGCTGGGTGTGACGTGAGTTTTTAATCGTGGAATAAATTAACACTGGTAGTCGTGTTGAAATTAAAGAGGTGGAGTGATTGCAAACTTTTAATAAGATACGTTTGACTCGCTTATCCTGGAGGTTACCTGGAGGTTATTCCGGGGATCAACGCCCCCGCGGCCCGGTCCATGACCTGGCCTCCCGATGCATCAGTGCCTGATCAACTAGGCTGTTACTGCTGGCCGCACGCAGTCTAACGTACGAGCCACAGTCCTGGTGTAACTTTCCAAAACGTAGTTCATGTTTTAACTGGTACACTGGTCTGTGTTATATACCTCGTGTGGTACAGCCAGTCACTGTATCATGGTGCTGGATGTGCAGCTCTGTGGCGCTTCTGGCATCTCCCCTCCCTGTTCCCCGAGGGCCTGACACTCCACCCGGACCCCAGAGGGTCATACACCCCTCCCAGTGGGTCCCCATCCCCAGCCTTCCTCTGGATTAGCTGCAGTTCCAATCTCAAGACTAGAATGTGTGATTGGAAGGTTTAGTTACGTTTTATAATACTCATAATTTATATATAAATAAATTAATATATATTATTTTTTTTATATAGGATGGGGTCACCTCTGGTATAAATTGTGGGATCACAGCCTCGGAGAAGTGGATAAAAAGGCTTCGAGGAAGAATATTTGGATTTCTTCTTGAAGTCATTTCAATATTCCACTTCCCCTACCACCCCATCTTTTCATTATTTTTACCATGGGTATATATTGTTTATATATATATATATATATATATATATATATAGAATTATAAAAATCCGGACCCGAGGCCTGGTCATGGACCGGGCCGCGGGGGCGTTGATCTACGGACCAGGTACCAGGCCGCGGGGGCGTTGATCTACGGACCAGCCTCCAGGTACCAGGCCGCGGGGGCGTTGATCTACGGACCAGCCTCCAGGTACCAGGCCACGGGGGCGTTGATCTACGGACCAGCCTCCAGGTACCAGGCCGCGGGGGCGTTGATCCACGGACCAGCCTCCAGGTACCAGGCCGCGGGGGCGTTGATCTACGGACCAGCCTCCAGGTACCAGGCCACGGGGGCGTTGATCTACGGACCAGCCTCCAGGTACCAGGCCGCGGGGGCGTTGATCCACGGACCAGCCTCCAGGTACCAGGCCGCGGGGGCGTTGATCTACGGACCAGCCTCCAGGTACCAGGCCGCGGGGGCGTTGATCTACGGACCAGCCTCCAGGTACCAGGCCGCGGGGGCGTTGATCTACGGACCAGCCTCCAGGTACCAGGCCGCGGGGGCGTTTATCTACGGACCAGCCATTGATGAATGACACGTGCGACACCTACCTGGAGGAGGGTATTCCGGGGGTCAACGCCCCCGCGTTGATCAGGGCCTGATCAACCAGGCTGTTACTGCTGGCCTCACGTAGTCCAACGTACGAACTGCAGCGCGGCTGATCGGGTACTGCCTTTACGTATCTGTCCAGCTCCCTCTTGACAACCAGGGGCCTATTGGTAATTCCCCTTATTACTGGTGGGAGGCTGTTGAACAGTCTTGGGCTCCGGACGCTTATTGTGTTTTCTCTTAGTGTACCAATGGCGCCCCTAGTTTTCATTGGGGGTATTTTTCACCGCCTGCCCAGTCTTTTACTTTCGTATGGAGTGATTTGTGTGTGCATATTAGGGACCAGTTCCTCCAGAATCTTCCAGGTGTAGATTATGATCTCTCTCGCCTGCGTTCCAGCGAGTACAAGTCAAGTGCTTCCAAGTGTTCCCAGTAGTTGTTTAACGGAACTTATACGTGCAGTAAAGGTTCTATGTACATTCTCTAGATTTGCGATTTCCCCTGCCTTGAATGGAGATGTTAATGTACAGCAGTATTCCAGCCTAGAGAGAACAAGTGATTTAAAAAGGATCATCATTGGCTTGGCATTCCTTGTTTTGAAGGTTCTCATTATTGATTCTATCATTTTCCTCGCAGATGTGATAGTGACATTGTTGTGATCCTTGAAGGTGAGATCCTCAGACATTACTAGGTAGTAGTGGTGGTGGTAAGAAGTGTCCGGAAAATAAGCACAATTTTGGCTGGGGGGGGGGAAGTCGCTGGGAAAAAATCACTTTATTAAGGCCTGGTCACAGACCGGGTCGCTGGGGCGTTGACCCCCGGAACTCTCTCCAGGTAAGGTTAGGTTGTGACTTGTGACTATTTCCTGGATCCGAGTAAGACAGTGGAGTCAGCAGTTGGTTATATTTCTTATAAACGTGTTTCACCTACTGTGTAGGTGAAACAGGTTTCACAGGCAGCAGGTGTAGCAGCTAGGATACAGTCAGTCCAGCAACCTAGAAGAGAGAGTATTTAAGATGTGAAATAAGTCACATTAGTTGCACTTGTGTCCTTTTACTTTACATATTGTGTGTAATTCTACCAACATATATACAGTTTTTAAGATGGTTCAGCTTCCCTGGTCAACATACAAGGGTGGCGGTGTACGTCCTGGTGATGGTATCAGTGAAGGGTGTGGCGGGTCTGGCTACAACTACCTCTCGGCTCTCTAAACCTCACGGCGATTTGTTTTAATTTTAAATTATTTTAGAAGTGTATAATTTTCGCTCAGATTTTAGGTTTCTTTTGATGCACCTTCGGTGGATTTTAAAAATCGTCCTACTCTGAGCCCTGCCTTAGGCCCCATGCTTGCCTGATCAGTTAGATTGTAGCTGTTGCCACCCCGCTGGTCCACATGTTCATCATAGCCTGGTTGTTATGATGGTCAGTGTCCGGGGCCCAGGACTGTTCAACAGCCTCCCACCAGCCATAAGGGGAATTACCAATAGACCCCTGGTTGCCTTCAAGAGGGAGCTGGACAGATCTAAAGTCAGTGCCGAAGCAGCCTGGCTGTGGTTCGTACGTTGGACTACGTACGTACGGTCAGCAGTAACAGCCTGCTTGATCGGGTGCTGATCCACCCGAGGGCGTTGATTCCCGGAATACGCTCCAGGTAGGTAGACCCCAGGTGAAACTACGGAGACAACCAGGGGCCGTGACCTGACCCATCAATCAGGTCGGGTCTATCACTGTGTGACTTGACCTCTCCCAGCAAGTCAGCTGCGTCATCTGCCTTATCTCAGAGTACTAAATATGTACTCTGGTACCAAGGAGTTCCTGATCAGCCGGACTATGGCGCATATACTTGGTGCTGCCAGCATCAAGAGTCTGCTTGTTCAGTCCATTAGCCAGAAATCTGGTCTTGGATTTGGGGACTGCGACTTACCCCCCCCCCCCTCCCAATTTAATCTTTAGCTGATCTTCCATTCCCTAGGCAGTGCATGACCCGTTACGGTCTTAGCGCTTCCCCGTGAATACAATGTTTCATTATTCCTTAAAAGCAACTTTGGCCTTATTTATTTTGATCGGATGATTTAGATCTGTCAGCCACAAGATTATTAGACAGTGGTGGTAAACGGTCTTATAGACGGATATTTCTTTTGGGTAGAGAAGGACCTGCCAAGTATGGGCTGGTAAGCCTGCTGGAGTGTTCTTATGATTAAGACATATGTATAACATATGAAACTTTTCGCGTACACAGTAGGATTCTTCAGTTATATACAAAGGGAGCAGTAGAAATGAAATAATGATGTAATCAGTCCATCAACCTTGGAGAAAAAGTATTTGAGGTGGTCAGTCCCTCAACCTAGAGTATATGGTATAAACCTTGGTATAAATACCGACAAGTTGGTATAGAAAAACGTTTCGGTCCTGGGACCTTGATCAATATGTCCTGGTGGTTGCTTACGTGTTTTTCTAAACTAACATGAGTATATGCAGTGTGGAGAGTTAGGTGGAGAATGTTGAGTACTCAACGTATATTTTGTGCCATGTATATACTCACGTACTCACGTAGATGTGTGAGACTGTAGGCTAAACGTAGTGCTCGTTTCTTTCGTGTGTTAGATCAGCCTTTTGCTTCTGTTTCGTTGTTTGGCAAACAGTGTAGCAGCCGGGAGAGTCGTGAAGCAAGAGTCAGCAGCTCAGTCTCAGGTTCACTTGAATTCTGTAAATATTGTGATTCCTTGTGTTGAACATTTCTAAATGTCGAGTGGTGTTAAGGTTCTCTCAGGAATGCTGACAAGGTTTGACACTACACTGTCAAAACAGTCGAAACAAAACTGTCAAAATACAGTCAAAACACAGTTACAACAGTCAAAACACAGTCACAACAGTGGAAAAAATATTATAAATGTTAGGCAAATAGCTCCCACGATACTGTTGAGCAACAGCTGCTGTACCCGCAGTTTTTGTAATTAGACACGTGTGCAGCACTTGGGTATCTTTACTGAGGAAACTTTTCGCCACACAGTGGCTTCATCAGTTCTTTACAGAGAAGAATTGTGAAGATCAGAAGGAGTTTGAGGTAATCAGTTAATGCACGGCTCACATTGAGCCAGTAAAGCACCTAAACTACTGGGAACGCTTGAACATGTACTCATTGGAGCGGAGGAGAGAGAGGTACATGATAATATATACCTGGAAGGTACTCGTGGGCTTGGTCCCAAATCTGCACACTGCCATAAGATGCTGGAGCGAGAGATGTGGGAGGAAGTGTAAAATAAACCCAGTGAGGAGCAGGGGTGCGGTGGGGATAATAAGGGAACACTGTATCAACATCCGGGGTCCCAGACTATTCAACATCTTACCAGATGATATCAGAAACACGGCTGGAACAAGTGTTGAAGCCTTCAAGAGGAAACTGGACAAGTATCTTCACCAGGTGCCAGATCAATCAGGCTGTGATGGATATGTGGGGCAGCGGGCCTCCAGCAGTAACAGCCTGGTTGACCAGGCAAGCACCAGACGAGCCTGGCCCATGGCCGGGCTCAGAGTAGATATACTCTCGAAATTCTTCAAAGGTATATCGAAGGTACCATTAACACAGGTCAAGTTGGACCGAAACGTCGTTCGGTTTATTTGTGTATTGTTCCAGTCACGGTATTGTGACTTTTTTCTATTCCTTTCCTACCTCTCTCCCTCTTCTCCCTTTCCTACATCTCTCCCTCTTCTCCCTTTCCTACATCTCTCCCTCTTCTCCCTTTCCTACATCTCTCCCTCTTCTCCCTTTCCTACATCTCTCCCTCTTCTCCCTTTCATACCTCTCTCCCTCTTCTCCCTTTCATACCTCTCCCTCTCTCCCTCTTCTCCCTTTCCCCCTCCCTTTCCTACCTCTCCCTCTCTCCCTCTTCTCCCTTTCCCCCTCCCTTTCCTACCTCTCCCTTTCATACTTCTCCCTCTCTCCCTCTTCTCCCTTTCCCCCTCCCTTTCCTACCTCTCCCCCTCTTCTCCCTTTCATACCTCTCCCCCTCTTCTCCCTTTCATACCTCTCCCTCTTCTCTCTTTTCTACCTCCCTTTTCTACCTCCCTCTTCTCCCTTTCATACCTATCCCCCTCCTCTCCCTCTCTCCCTCCCTTTCCTACCTCTCTCCCTTTTCTCCCTTTCCTACCTCCCTCTTCTCCCTTTCCTCTCTCTCCCTTTACTCCCTCTTCTCCCTTTCCTCTCTTCCTCTTCTCCCTTTCCTACCTTTCTCCCTTTCCTATCTCTCCCTCTCCTCTCTCTTCTCCCTTTCCTACCTCCCGGCCTCCCTCTTCTCCCTTTCCTACCTCCCTCTTCTCTTTCCTACCTCCCTCCCGGCCTCCCTCTTCTCCCTTTCTTACCTCCCTCCCGGTCTCCCTCTTCTCTTTCCTACCTCCCTCCCGGTCTCCCTCTTCTCTTTCCTACCTCCCTCCCGGCCTCCCTCTTCTCTTTCCTACCTCCCTCCCGGCCTCCCTCTTCTCCCTACCTCCCTCCCGGCCTCCCTCTTCTCCCTACCTCCCTCCCCGCCTACCTCTTCCGTCAAATTGTATAATTTGCCTGTTAACGCGTTTTTAATTATCGGCAGTGCTTCGGGCATTGTAATTGTAGTAATTACAGATAATCTCCGGGAGATTGGAATTGCTGTGAACAATTAATCGTAAAGATTGACAAAATATATTTCTGGTGGTATTCCATTAATTATCAACTGAATAACCTGTGTGTTACGGTAAGGCAGCTTATTAATGAAAGATATTGTAAGCTTACTTGATGCTGTGTACCGTGTACTGACCCAGGTGCCAGTTGTAACTACGGCAGTTGTTTGTGCTGGTGGTGGTTAAGCAAAAGTAACAAAAAAAGGCACAATACCGTGACTGGAACGATACACAAATAACCCGCACATAGAAGAGAGGAGCTTACGACGACGTTTCGGTCCGACTTGGACCATTTACAAAGTCGTAATAAAGATTTTGGTTCTTCCTGGGCCCCACATTGTCCAACCATAACTGAGAGACGGAGAGAGGGAAGGGACACCAGAACACAAAAAGAGAAGTAGTAGAGGGAATATTGTAGTAGTAGAGGTGGTAGCAGTAGTAGTTGTGTTGGTTTTAACAGGCGTTGATGGCTTTGGCTTACCGTTGTGTAAATTATGATAAGCTTGTTACACACGCACACCGGAATTACGTAACCATGTTAATGTGAAGGTTTAGTTGATGGCCGGGGTCAGTTAACTCTTGATTCAGCAGGTTATTACTATTACATATTTGTGCACGTGATTACATCTTCACTAGCTGTTTCGGTTGTCTCCTGTAGACAGTACTGCTTACAGTATTTTCCGGCATATAAGGCGCCTGCGTCTTATGTGCTCAAGGTCAGGGTCAAGGGTAGACTTTGGGTTACGTTTTAGCAGTTTACTAAAAGTTAGGTTACAAGTGCTTGGAAACATTTTTATCTCATACGATCGTGCGCCTTATATGCCGAAAAATACGGTACATAAAATGCATGTATAGGAAGCCTTTAGTTACCTCCTCGTAAGTGCAGTGTTGGGTACTAGAGGCTAAGACCTTGGGGTAGTTGTGTGGCTGTAAAAAGAGGTTGGACAAATGTATGAGAAGGAAGCTCCATGGTCTGGAACATCGTCCCAGACCATGGAGCTGAACTCTTCTATAGGCTGAATATTTTTCTCCATGGTTGATGGACTGATTACATCATCTTTTCTCCATTACTACTGCTACCTCTATAATTGACTGAACAAGCCTACTATGTAGGCGAAACGTTTCATCAGTAAAGATACCCAACTGTTGTACATGTCGTAATTATCAGTCAGGTTGGTGGGGGTTACAGGCTGCTCAAAGTAGGCGTCACATGGATTTTAGCTGTCAGTCAGCAAAGCATGTGGTATTCTTTTGTTTTTGTAGTGTTGTTGCATTGTGTATGTACGCCTGCGTGCGTGCGTGCATATTTTAGGCAGTTTCAAGGTAATGTTTACATTGTGTTAGTCGCCCGCATCACTTGGCAGTGTCACAGCAGTTTGGCACCACTCATCATAACTGTTGCGTGAGGCTTGCCATTTTGTGCGTCACGCATTTGTAAGCTGGAGGTTGTTGGGTGAGCCCAGTGCTTTTGTGCGTCAAGGGCAGGCAGGATACTGCTTGTTTAGCTTACACGTGCTGCTGGCTACCTCCCTCTCTCTCCCTTCACACTGGTGAAGGCTCTTCATCTAAGGCAGGAGTCTTCAAACTGCGACCCGCAGTAACTTCAAATATTTATAAATGGTAAAAACCGATAAACCCTCATTTTGAAAAACATAAAGAAGGAACACTGCATCAGGTCTACTGGCCCATGCGAGGCAGGTCCAAGCCTCCCACCGGCTTAAGCCAATACCCTAACCTAGTCAGGTCAGGTCACATTCACGTGAATAAAGGAATGAGCACGGCATCTGACCTAGTAGCACAAGCTAATCAGGTCCAACTCACACCCACCCACATCCACTCGTGTATTTATCTAACCTATTTTTAAAACTACACTATGTTTTAGCCTCTGTAACTGTAGTTGGGAGTTTGTTCCAGTCGTCCACAACTGTTACCAAACCAGTGCTTTCCTATATCCTTCCTGAATCTGAATTTTTCCAGCTTAAAGCCATTACTGTGAGTCCTGTCTTGACTAGATATTTTTAGTACGCTATTTACATCCCCTTTATTTATTCCTGTTTTCCATTTATACACCTCAATCATATCCCCCCTAATTCTGCGCATTTTTCACACTTATTTAAATTTTATTTATATATATTTACAAGATTGATTTCTTTGGCTCGCAGAAAAATGTGTAAAATGAGGTACCCGTAGTGAAAAAGTTTGTAAGGTATTGGAACTACCCTACCGATTCGAACCTCGTAACCTTTCGGGCACTTTATGGCCCTTAGGGTTTAGCGATTCCACACGAATAATATAGTAATAATATAGAACTAACTGTTAGTTCCAGACTTTGGAACAGAATTTATCCAGGCTGAGGGACTGACAACTTCAAATCTACGACTTCAAGGGTGATAGACTGATTACATCGTCTTCACATCTCTACTGCTCCTGCCTACTTTCTGTACTCGACTGAAGAAGATGAAATTAAGACACATGTGCAACATCTGGGTATCTTTATTGTAGACGTTTCGCCATCCAGTGGCTTTATCAATACAAATTCTAGGACATAGCTTGAAGACAGTAGAACTATGTACAGAAGATGGGTAATCAGTCCCTCAACCTTGGAGTAGTCGTGGAGATTCTGAAGAATCTTCAGAATCTCCACGACTATGGTGCTCTTCGCACCTACTCCTAGGTTGAGGGACTGATTACCTCATCTTCTGTACATAGTTCTACTGTCTTCAAGTTATGTCCTAGAATTTGTATTGATAAAGCCACTGGATGGCGAAACGTCTACAATAAAGATACCCAGATGTTGCACATGTGTCTTAATTTCATCTTGTCCGTATTATATACCATTCCTGCACAGCTCGACTGAAGAAACCTACTGTGTAGGCGAAACGTTTCGGAATAAAGTTGCCTAAATGTTGCCTCACATGGGCCAGTAGGCCTTCTGCAGTGTTCCTTCGTTCTTATGTTCTTAATACCTGCGGCTCGATATTGTAAAATGTATATAGTCCTTCACTATATTCTTCACAAGATCAGAAAGGCACAATACCGTGACTGGAACAACACACAACCCGCACATAGACAAACTGATGACTTGTGTACATTTCAAACATTGATGTTCCTGTTTATCAGGAAAAATGCTAGTGTGTGTGTCTTACCTAAAAAGCCTTAGGTATCTTTACTGAGGAAACGTTTCGCCACATAGTGGCTTCATCAGTCTTTTACGAAGAAGAATGGTGAAAATCAGGAGGAGTTTGAGGTAATCAGTCCCTCAGCCTGGAGTCGATGTAATCACTTCATCAGTCTTTTGTTTTGACTAATATCTTTAAACAATTTTGTTAATTTTCGTCAATTTTTTTTCAGTTCATTTTTGTTAGAAAAAAAATGTGCTGAAGTATAACGTAAGGTGGCAAATTGTCACGTGATAGTGGCCAGACATACACCAGACGAGCCTGGCCCATGGCCGGGCTCCGAAAGAAAACTCTCGGAACTCATCAAAGGTAAAGGACAAGCCGGCATCTTCTCTAGCTCAACTTGCTTACATGTGGATTTCCGGGGTGGGTGGGAATCGTCACCCTCGCTGCCTGGTCCCAGGTCAGGCCTGGGTGATGTCACGAGTTACTGTTCGTCATCCTCGCTGCCTGGTCCCAGGTCAGACCTGGGTGATGTCCCGAGTTACTGTTCGTCACACTCGCTGCCTGGTCCCAGGTCAGACCTGGGTGATGTCCCGAGTTACTGTTCGTCACACTCGCTGCCTGGTCCCAGGTCAGACCTGGGTGATGTCCCGAGTTACTGTTCGTCACACTCGCTGCCTGGTCCCAGGTCAGGCCTGGGTGATGTCACGAGTTACTGTTCGTCACACTCGCTGCCTGGTCCCAGGTCAGACCTGGGTAATGTCACAAGTTAAACTGTTCGTCGTGAATGGTATATAATACCGACAAACTGAAAATTCCACATGTGCAACATCTGGGTATCTTTATTGTAGACGTTTCGCCATCCAGTGGCTTTATCAATACAGACTCAAGGACATAGTTCTTCTGTCTTCTATATGTTGCACATGTCAAATTTTCAACTGTCTTCTATATGTTGCACATGTCAAATTTTCAACCTGTTGGTGTTAGCAACACGCAGTCCATCGTTGAAACCACGTGCTGTCAACTCTTTTGGGGTCAAGTTCCTAGGCCTCTTGTGTATCCATATGTGCAAGAATTGTATATAATACCGACAAGATGAAATTAAGACACTTGTGCAACATCTGGGTATCTTTATTGTAGACGTTTCGCCATCCAGTGGCTTTATCAATACAAATTCTAGGAGATAGATTGACGACAGTAGGACTATATACAGAAGATGAGGTAATCAGTCCCACTGGATGGCGAAACGTCTACAATAAAGATACCCAGATGTTGCACGAGTGTCTTAATGTGTATCTATATGCTCTTGCGCTACCGTTCATAGGATGGATATGAGGTGCACAATAAACTAGCCACTTCGGTGGCAAAATCTGAATCGAATCTAACCTGGAGAGCAAATACTTGTGCAGTAGAAGTCGTCATCCATGCGAGACGGATCATACAATATATTAATGTTTATTAATGTAGTATTCCTGCTAACTGACCTCTTATCCGGAGACACAAGTGTGATGTTTGGCTTCATTAGATCACTAGGGTCCAGCAGGAGTAACCCAGAGGTCGTTGTTGCCAGGATCCACTGTAGTGACATCTACAGTAGATACACATACATGCACTCGCAGCAGCTTCGTAGCATGATTTCCGGATCACTGAAAATATAAACAAAAAACACTTTAAAAAGGCAAGGGGATATAAGCAAAGTTTTTCATTGGGCAGTAGAAAATAATATGCTGTTCAGTGGTGACCAGTTCCAGTTGTTTATATATGAATAAGATGAACTAAAAGTGACAAGACACAGTATGGCCAAATAGGACGAAAAAAAATACGGTGCTGGTGAAGTTAGAACCCATGGCAAGGGAGTCGTAAAACTTTAGGTCAGTGCGTAAGCCGCTGGACTAGCTGGTCACGGTGGGACTCATGCTAACCTCCTTATGGTGCCTGAATATACCTAGTTGGATGAATCTTTTTCTAGCCAGCTGGCCCAGTGGCTTACGCGCTGGCCTGGAGTTCTACGACTCGTATGCCATGGGTTTGCAATTGTGTTATTTCGGAAATAACATGTCAGGATCCTGGTTTAATGTCAGATGAGCTGTCGTTAAGAGAATATAGTAAGACAGATATTGTGAAAGCCAGACATCTTGGTATGGATAGTAAGAATTCTCGAAACAAGAGAAGTATTGCCAATGATGATGCTGTTCAGTTTGCTTGTGCTCTCTCGACTGAAATACTGTTCAGTGTTGACGATACCATTCAGGGCAGAAGAGATGGTAGAGCTAGAACAGATTGTTCTTTACACCCCGTATGGAGCTAATAAAGCATTTAAACTATTGGAAATGCTTGAAGGTTGTGAATGAATTCTATCTGGAGCGAGAGGAGAGACGAATGATAATATTCTTAGAAGATACTCGAGTGCCTGGTCTCAAATCTACGGAGTGAAAAATGTGGGAGGAAATGTTAAACCCATTGAAAGACAGGTACACCCTGGGCACAATTAGAGTACATTGTATCAACGTACGTGAGCCTCGACTATTTAGCATACTACCAGAAGTCCCATCATTTTAAGTATGGAAATCTTCAGGAAGGGGGGGGGGGACTCGATCAAGATGCATCTTTCCCAAGTGCTAGATCAACCAGGCTGTGATAGATGTGTGGGCCAGTGGGCTAGCAACAACAGCAGCAGCCTGGCTGACCAGGCAAGCACCAGATTAGGAAAAAAAAAAAACTCGGTCACATGTATACATGTCACAGGTCCTTCCACGTCTTCTCCTACCCCATAAAACCAAAGATTTTGCTCATGTAGTGGGGGAGTGTGATGGACCGGAAGGAGAGACGTTGTTGCTCTTGTTGAGGTTTAATATGTAGCGGTATCTTCCTCTGCCAAGTCGAAGTCCTGCTTGTACTGGATCCAACTTTCAGCTGAACTATTCAACAGAGGTATGGAGGGTATTACGAATATGGTTGTTACCTTACATTACATGACCTGTTGACACGTTTGTATCAGATCCACCGTTTTCCATTCTTCCTCCTCCTGTCTTCGTTCCTACCTCCCTACTTCTCTTAATTTATTTAACGAAACACCATGAGAGCTCTGTGCCTAATGTTCCCGTCTTCTCGTCTCGCCAAGGTTGCTTCCTCCAGTTTTATTTTCTCTGGGAGAAACCAAGTGTGTGTGGCAATGAGAGGGACAAGCCAGGTGTGGGTGGCAATAAGAGGGACAAGCCAGGTGTGGGTGGCAATGAGAGGGACAAGCCAGGTGTGGGTGGCAATGAGAGGGACAAGCCAGGTGTGGGTGGCAATGAGAGGGACAAGCCAGGTGTGGGTGGCAATGAGAGGGACAAGCCAGATGTGGGTGGCAATGAGAGGGACAAGCCAGGTGTGGGTGGTAATGAAGGAGCAGCAAGAGAGGGCAGTGTGTATATACCCCTGGGTAGAGATGAAGCGGACAAGGGGTATCCGGTGGTGGCCGAGCGGTCATGACCACACAAAGTAAAGCTTTCTGTTGGAGTCACGTCCTGTGTGGTGCCTCTCTGGTCCCCTCTGGCTCTCCTTGGTCCATTCTGGCCATTCCTGCCCTCCCCTGATTCTTCCTGGGTGCTGCTGGCCCCTCTGGCCCTCCCTGGTCCTTACGGCTCTCTCTGGTTCCTCTAGCTTTCCCTGGTTCTACTGACTCTCCCTGGTGCTTGTGCCTCCCTGGTTCCTCTGGCCTTCCCTGGTTTTTAATGCTGTCTCCCACATCTATGACATGAAACTTTGCTGATGACCAAGAATGAAGGAATAAGCTCCTGATGACACACGAAAACGTGTGAAAGATATTGAGCTGAAAATTCCAATCTCCTTGGGGAACCTTGCCACTCCCCTGACGTAGTTTCTAATCCTGCTGACTATGATCTTTGAATATACCTCCGCTTGTGTCCGTGTTGCGCGCGCGCATATATATATATATATATATATATATGCACACACACATACCTGGAGGTTATTCCGGGGATCAACCCCCCCGCGGCCCGGTCCATGACCAGGCCTCCCGATGGATCAGGGCCTGATCAACTAGGCTGTTACTGCTGGCCGCACGCAGTCCAACGTACGAGCCACAGCCCGGCTGATCCGGCACTGACTTTAGGTATCTGTCCAGCTCTCTTGAAGGCAGCCAGGGGTTTATTGGCAATTCCCCTAATGCTTGATGGGAGGCTGTTGAACAGTTTTGGGCCCCGGACACTTCTGGTGTTTTCCCTTAGTGTACCAATGGTGCCCCTACTTTTTATTGGGGGCATTTTGCATCGCCTGCCCAGTCTTTTACTTTCGTAGGGAGTGATTCCTGTGTGCAGATTTGGGACCATTACTTCCAAGATTTTCCAAGTGTAGATTATGATATATCTCTCCCTCCTGCGTTCCAACGAGTACAAGTCAAGTGCTTCCAAGCGTTCCCAGTAGTTAAGGTGCTTGACAGAACTTATACGTGCAGTAAAGGATCTCTGTACACTCTCTAGATCTGCGATTTCACCTGCTTTGAATGGAGATGTTAATGTACAGCAGTATTCCAGCTTAGAGAGAACAAGTGATTTGAAAAGGATCATCATGGGCTTTGCATCTCTCGTTTTAAAAGTTCTTATTATCCATCCTATCATTTTCTTCGCACGTGCGATCGTGGCACTGTTGTGATCCTTGAAAGTGAGATCCTCAGACATTACTACTCCCAGGTCCCTTACATTATTTTTCCGCTCTATTGTATGGCCGGAGTCAGTAGTATACTCTGTTCTAGTTATTATCTCCTCCAGTTTTCCATAACGGAGTAGTTGGAATTTGTCCTCATTGAACATCATTTTGTTTACCGTTGCCCACTGGAAAACTTTGTTTATATCTTCTTGGAGATTAACCGCATCCTCAGCAGATGACAGCCTCATGCAGATCCTAGTATCATCCGCAAAGGATGATACTGTGCTGTGGTGTATATCTCTGTTTATGTCTGATATGAGGATAAGGAATAAGATGGGGCGAGTACTGTGCCTTGTGGAACAGAGCTCTTCACTATGGCAGCCTCCGATTTAACTCTGTTGACCAATACTCTTTGTGTTCGATTTGTTAGGAAGTTGAAGATCCATCTCCCCACTTTCCCAGTTATTCCTTTAGCACGTATTTTATGGGCTATTACGCCATGATCGCATTTGTCAAATGCTTTTGCAAAGTCTGTGTATATTACATCTGCATTCTGATTTTCTTCCAGTGCATCCAAGGCCATGTCATAGTGATCCAGTAGTTGTGAGAGACAGGAGCGACCTGCCCTGAACCCATGTTGCCTTGGATTGTGCAGATTTTGGGAATCCAGGTGATTTGCAATCCTGCTTCTTTGTACTCTTTCAAAGATTTTTATGTGGAACGTCAGAGCTATTGGTCTGTAGTTCTTAGCTAATGCTTTGCTGCCACCTTTATGGAGTGGGGCTATATCCGTTGTTTGAAGTGACTGTGGAATTTCACCCATGTCCAAGCTCCTCCTCCATAGTGTACTTAGGGCACGCGAGAGGGGTTTCTTGCAGTTCTTAATGAAAACAGAGTTCCACGAGTCTGGGCCCGGGGCTGAGTGCATAGGCATGTTGTCAATGGCTTTTTCGAAATCTATCGGAGTTAGGGTAATGTCGGAAATCTGGCATACATTTATGGAGTTTTGAAGCTCATTAATGAAGAAATCATTTGGGTCTTCGATCCTCAGACCGATTAGTGGTTCACTAAACACAAGAGTCGTACTGGGATTTCAATATTTCACTCATTTAATTGTTGTCATCTGTGTAAGTCCCATCCTGTCTGAGTAAGGGCCCAATACTAGATGTGGTATTTGATTTGTTTTTGGCATATGAAAAGAAATATTTTGAATTTCTTTCAATTTCACTAATAGCTTTAAGCTCCTCCTGCCTCTCCTGGTTCCTGTAAGAGTCATTTAGCTTAAGTTCGATAGTTTCCACTTCCCTGGTCAGCGCCTCCTTTCGTGTATCAGATATTCTAGCACTCCTGAGGAGCTCAGTGACTCTTCATCGTCTTCTGTAGAGGGAGCATCTTTTTCTCTCCAGTTTACTCCTGCTCTTTTTCTTTCTTAGGGGAATATGCCTAAAACATGCTTCGGCTACCAGGAAGTTGATCCTTTCAAGGCACTGGTTTGGATCCATGTCATTTAAGACATCTTCCCAACATGTTTCGTTTAGGACATGGTTTACCTGGTCCCAGTTGATGTTCTTGTTGTTGAAATTGTATTTTGTGAAGACACATTCACAGGTACATGCATTCTGCTGTTCAGGACCCCTATGCATGTACGTCTGGACTTCGATTAGATTGTGATCGGAATTAGTTGTTTTTGATATTCTTATGTCTCTTATCAGGTCCTCATTATTTGTGAAGATAAGGCCAAGTGTGTTTTCTAGTCTTGTTGGCTCCACTATCTGCTGGCTTAAGGTGTGTTTTTCACAGAGACTTAGTAGCTCATGTGTGTGTGACCTTTCATCTGCGCTACCTCCGGGGATTGTTTCAGCTATAACATTATTTGCTACATTCTTCCATTTTGTATGCTTTAGGTTGAAATCACCAAGCAGTAAGATGTTTGGGGATGGAGCTGGAAGGTTTTCCAAACAGTAATCGATTTTCAGTAGCTGTTCCTTGAACTGTTGTGAGGTTGCATCTGGTGGCTTGTATACAACCACAATGACTAGGTTTTGGTTCTCGATCTTTATTGATAGAACTTCAACTACCTCATTTGTGGTGTTCAGCAACTCCATGCAGATAAGGGAATCTTGGACATACAGGCCAACCCCCCCCTTGTTGCCTGTTTTTTTCTGTTGCATCTAAAAAGGTTGTAACCACTTATTCATATTTCACTGTCAAAGTGATCTTTTGTGTGAGTCTCTGTGAAGGCTGCAAACATTGCATTAGACTCCACTAGAAGTCCACTGATAAAAGGTATTTTGTTGTTGGTGGATGGCTTAAGGCCCTGTATATTAGCAAATATGAACGAGGTTGTATTCTGTGTTTGTTGGGGGGATTTTGTTATTGGCATCAGTAGTTGTAATTCTGGAGGGCCATGGGTGGCCACTGGCTGCGCCTCCAGTCCAACAAGGCTCCAAGGTGGTGGACTATTTTTGTTATTTCCTTCCATTTTCTTTTTTCGTTTCCTGCCACTAAAAAATCACCTGGAGTTGGGTTGTCGTAGCTACTATTGTTTGTCTTGTGGGGTCTGTGCCTCCTGGTCCCTTTTAGATGGTATGCAGGGCACTCGATGTTGTAACACTGCTTCTGGAGGACCGATGAGTGGCACATTTTTGGGTGAAAGAATGTACAGGAAGAAGAATGACACACTCCTTTAGACAGGAGGTCGCTACATTTTTTGGGATGGTCAAAGTTGCATGTCCCATTTTTTTCCCCTGTTATTCCATGCTTACAGATGCCCCAAGCATAATATTTGCACAAATTCACCTTTGGTTGAGAATTGTTGGGAGGTGTGTTGTCAATTTCTGCAGGTTCTGGGACTGCACTATAATCCTCAGTATCCAAGCCAGGGCCACCCCGTCCTGGATTCCATCTACTTTCCCCAGTAGAGGAAGAAGGAGGAGACTCCTCTCCAACATCTGTACTGTGGGCCACGGTCTTGTGCAATGATGGTTGTATATTTACGGTTTTAGATGGTTGTATATTTACTGTTTTTGTGGTGGTTTGGGTAGTGTCCCTAGGAGAGTCTGGGCTGGCAGTAAGGCTGGGGGCTGGGTCTGGGTCAGCACTGGGGCTGGGGGCTGGGGCTGGGGGTGGGTCAGCGGCTGGGCCTGGGCCAGCACCAGCACTGTGGGTATTAGTGCTATATATATATATATATATATATATATATATATATATATATATATATATATATATATATATATATATATAATGTATGATTATATATATATATATAATGTATGATTATATATATATATATAATGTATGTATATATGTATATATATGTATATATATGTATATATATGTATATGTATATGTATATCTGAATGTCACATACAAGGCTATAAATTATTCCACACTGACAGGGTCAACAGGAAAGGTGGTGGAGTAGCGATGTATGTCAGAGACAATTTAAATTGTTGTGTTAGACAAGATATTAAATTAGAAGCGTCAGCCACTGAATCTGTTTGGTTACAGCTTCTCGAGGGCCGAGAAAAACTAATTTTGGGTGTGATTTACAGGGCCCCAAATCTTGATAGGGAGTGCAGTAAACTTCTATGGGACGAAATTCGTAAGGCATCTACATACGAAAATGTTGTGCTAATGGGAGATTTCAACTATAGACAGATTGACTGGAGCAATTTGACAGGAAATTTAGAGTCGGGTGACTTTCTTGATTCGATCCAGGATTGTTTTTTAAAACAGTTTGTGACAGAGCCAACTAGGGGAAATAACCTCCTTGACTTGGTTCTTGCCAGTAGGGAAACACTAATTAATAATCTTGAGGTTAATGATGAGCTTGGGGAGAGTGATCACAAATCACTCAGTTTTAACATATTATGGAATTCCCCTAATAATGGCAATCAAGTCTCCGTCCCTGACTTTCGCTTGGCTGATTTCATAGGACTGAAAAATTACTTAGGTGGGCTGAACTGGAATGACCTGACTAAGGGTCAGGTAGGTGGTGATGGTTGCCGATATGATGCTTTCCAGGGCATAGTTCTAGCTGCTCAGTCAAATTATGTTCCAAATAGGGAAACCAGATCAAACAAAAATGATCCTAAATGGATGAACAATAGATTAAAATATCTGATTGGTCAAAAGAGAGGCATATATAGGCAAATCAAAAGAGGAGAGGGGCAATTAAGAAATCGATATATTCAGTTAAAGAGAGAAATAAAAAAGGGAATTAGAAAAGCAAAAAGAGATTATGAGGTTAAAGTTGCAAGAGAATCGAAGACTAACCCAAAAGGATTCTTTCAGGTATACAGAAGTAAGATCAGGGACAAGATAGGCCCACTCAAAAGTTCCTCGGGTCAGCTCACTGACAGTGATAAGGAAATGTGTAGAATTTTTAACACATACTTCCTCTCAGTTTTTACACAGGAGGATACCAGCGATATTCCAGTAATGATAAATTATGTAGAACAGGACGATAATAAACTGTGCACGATTAGGGTCACAAGTGACATGGTCCTTAGGCAAATAGATAAATTAAAACCTAACAAATCCCCAGGCCCTGATGAACTGTATGCAAGGGTTCTAAAGGAATGTAAAGAGGAGCTTAGCACACCTTTGGCTAATCTTTTCAACATATCACTACAAACTGGCATGGTGCCAGATAAGTGGAAAATGGCAAATGTGATACCTATTTTCAAAACAGGTGACAGGTCCTTAGCTTCGAACTATAGACCAATAAGCCTAACCTCCATAGTGGGAAAATTTATGGAATCAATAATTGCCGAGGCAGTTCGTAGCCACCTTGAAAAGCATAAATTAATCAACGAATCTCAGCATGGTTTTACAAAGGGGCGTTCCTGCCTTACGAATTTATTAACTTTTTTCACTAAGGTATTTGAGGAGGTAGATCATGGTAATGAATATGATATTGTGTATATGGACTTCAGTAAGGCTTTTGACAGGGTCCCACATCAGAGACTATTGAGGAAAATTAAAGCACATGGAATAGGAGGAGAAATTTTTTCCTGGATAGAGGCATGGTTGACAAATAGGCAGCAGAGAGTTTGCATAAATGGGGAGAAATCAGAGTGGGGAAGCGTCACGAGCGGTGTTCCACAGGGGTCAGTGTTGGGCCCCCTGCTGTTCACAATCTACATAAACGACATAGATGAGGGCATAAAGAGCGACATCGGCAAGTTTGCCGATGACACCAAAATAGGCCGTCGAATTCATTCTGACGAGGACATTCGAGCACTCCAGGAAGATTTGAATAGACTGATGCAGTGGTCGGAGAAGTGGCAGATGCAGTTTAATATAGACAAATGCAAAGTTCTAAATGTTGGACAGGACAATAACCATGCCACATATAAACTAAATAATGTAGATCTTAATATTACGGATTGCGAAAAAGATTTAGGAGTTCTGGTTAGCAGTAATCTGAAACCAAGACAACAGTGCATAAGTGTTCGCAATAAAGCTAATAGAATCCTTGGCTTCATATCAAGAAGCATAAATAATAGGAGTCCTCAGGTTGTTCTTCAACTCTATACATCCTTGGTTAGGCCTCATTTAGATTATGCTGCACAGTTTTGGTCACCGTATTACAGAATGGATATAAATTCTCTGGAAAATGTACAAAGGAGGATGACAAAGATGATCCCATGTATCAGAAACCTTCCCTATGAGGATAGACTAAGGGCCCTGAAACTGCACTCTCTAGAAAGACGTAGAATTAGGGGGGATATGATTGAGGTGTATAAGTGGAAGACAGGAATAAATAAAGGGGATGTAAATAGTGTGCTGAAAATATCTAGCCTAGACAGGACTCGCAGCAATGGTTTTAAGTTGGAAAAATTCAGATTCAGGAAGGATATAGGAAAGTACTGGTTTGGTAATAGAGTTGTGGATGAGTGGAACAAACTCCCAAGTACCGTTATAGAGGCCAGAACGTTGTGTAGCTTTAAAAATAGGTTGGATAAATACATGAGTAGATGTGGGTGGGTGTGAGTTAGACCTGATAGCTTGTGCTAACAGGTCGGTTGCCGTGTTCCTCCCTTAAGTCAATGTGACCTGACCTGACTAGGTTGGGTGCATTGGCTTAAGCCGGTAGGAGACTTGGACCTGCCTCGCATGGGCCAGTAGGCCTTCTGCAGTGTTCCTTCGTTCTTATGTTCTTATATATATATATATGTATATATATATGTATATATTATATATATATATATATATATATATATATATATATATATATATATATATATATATATATATATATATATATATATAAAATATTCAAACAGCTCCGAGGAGAACCTTGAGTTTTCCCTGAGGTATGTTTATTGTCTTCTCTGAGGATGAGGGTCCCCAGTCCAGCTATAGAGGTGGTACCTCCCTATATATATATATATATATATATATATATATATATATATATATATATATATATATATATATATATATATATATATATATATATTAAACCCTTGTGGTACAATAAGAGAGTATAGTGAACCGTTAAGTAGAGTTAAAGATTAACAATAAACACAGTTTGATGATAAAAGTGACGCCATAACCTGCCAACCTTGTCTGACAATCATAATTGCACTTTCAAGACACCGTTGTTAACCTGTCTATGTATTGTCTAGTTGAGGCTCCTACAACCCCACTGTCAAGTGTTACTACACCTAGACTTTTTGGGAACCTGGCCATCATCATCACCATTATCATCACTATTACCATTATCATCACCATTACCATTATCATCACCACCATCACCATCACCACCACCACTATCACCACCACCATCACCACCACCATCACCATCACCACCATCACCATCACCACCACCACCATCACCACCACCATCACCACCACCACCACCACCACCATCACAACCACCACCATCACAACCACCACCATCACAACCACCACCATCACAACCACCACCATCACAACCACCACCATCACCACCACCACCACCATCACCACCACCACCATCACCACCACCACCATCATCACAACCACCACCATCACCACCATCACAACCACCACCATCACAACCACCACCATCACCACCACCACCATCACCACCACCACCATCATCACAACCACCACCATCACCACCACCACCACCATCACCACCACCACCACCATCATCACCATCACCACCACCATCACCACCACCACCATCATCACCATCACCACCATCATCACCATCATCATCACCATCATCACCATCATCACCATCATCATCACCATCACCACCACCATCATCACCATCACCACCATCATCATCACCATCATCACCACCATTACCACCATCACCAACACCATCACCACCACCACCATCATCACCACCACCATCACCACCACCACCACCATCACCACCACCATCATCACCACCACCACCACCACCATCACCACCACCACCATCATCACCATCACCACCACCACCATCACCACCACCACCATCACCATCACCACCATCACCATCACCACCATCATCATCACCATTACCATCATCACCACCACCATCATCACCATTACCATCATCACCACCACCACCATCACCACCACCATCATCACCACCACCATCACCACCACCATCACCACCACCACCATCATCATCATCACCACCACCACCATCACCACCACCATCACCACCACCACCATCATCATCACCATCACCACCATCACCACCATCATCACCATCATCACCACCACCATCGTCATCACCACCATCGTCATCACCACCATCATCACCACCACCATCATCATCATCACCACCACCACCACCACCATCACCACCACCATCACTACCACCATCACCACCACCATCACCACCACCACCACCATCACCATCATCAACACCACCATCATCACCACCATCATCATCACCACCACCATCATCATCACCACCATCACCACCACCATCATCACCACCACCACCATCATCGTCGTCGTCGTAATTCTCCCACAGTTGAGCTTCTTAGTTGTTTTTAACTTTTAAGATTTAAATAATAAGATATTACAAAAACCACAGTGGAAATAAGTAATTTTTTTTTTGGGGGGGGGCTATCTTAAGCAATTTACACACATGTTACTGTGTATGATAATGTGTGTAGCTCTATTTATATGCACCTGAACCGAAATAATTTAGCTTATTATAAGAAACTTCACGAAGGTGGCTTTGATGCAGACTCGAAAAAATTACACCCCCCCCCCACCCTCCAAAAAAGTGAGAGTTTTGTATGTTTATTACGTATTTTGCTGAGAAAGTAATGGGTGTTGGCTCGAGAAGTTAGAAAGTAAAGTACGAAGTCTTGGTAAAAAATCAGGTCACACCTCCAGAATCTAAACTGTGTGATATGAAATCGGTATGATATGGATCGGTAAGCCAGCGAAAGGTCTCAGCCAGATGACCAAAAGCTCCACCTGGGGGGTCATCGTATGGCCAAGACCAGCGTCAAGAAACACTTGTCCTGATCAGGGTTTTTCACTTTGTGTATATTAAGGTTTTTCTCAAGTTTTCAAGTTAAAATGCAGTTTAAAGAATAAGTTTGATTAAAACTTGCTCTTTAAAACTTATGATTGTGTCTACGTTTGATAAACCTCAACTGTGTTGTATGTCTGATAACTTTGGTGGTATCGGTATCACCAAAAATATTGGTATCAACCCATCACCAGACAAATTTGGGTCCTCCTCCCCCCCCCCCCCCGAGTGGCACAGTTAACAGCAGGCCTTCCTGTTGCTAGCCTGATCTAACAATGTGTCCAACAGCTGCACCACAGCCCAGCTGATCAGGAACTTGTCGCGTTTTCTTGAAGACATGAAGTGTCTTAATAATTTTCCTTATGCATGAAGGAAGGCTCAGTTACAATAAGTGTGTGTGTGTGTGTGTGTGTGTGAGTGAGAGATAGATATAGTATTGGGAGAGTGTGCGAGGGATGCTGCATCATTGTGGTTACCATGACCCGGTACGGTGAAGTTATACATAATGTCGGTGCATTGTTATACAGGCTGTGACTCTTCCCTCCATTGTTACCCAGCACTGGTGACAGCTTACCATGACAGGCACACCTTGTTTGAGTGACAAGCTGTCACAAGTGTATGAATACATAATTGCTTCTGGAAGCACTTACACAAAGTAGCATGTCAGTGAGGATTTATATACGTCAGTAAGATAGATTTATCATATTCCTGAAAATGAGGCGTCAGTATGTCCAGTAAGTCGTACTTCTTGACTACGCACCCTAACACTTATTATTATTAGTAGTAGTAATAGTAGTAGTAGTAATAGTAGTAGCACCATTAGTAGTAATAGTAGTAGCACCATTAGTAGTAATAGTAGTAGCACCATTAGTAGTAATAGTAGTAGCACCATTAGTAGTAATAGTAGTAGCACCATTAGTAGTAGTAACAGTAGCACCATTAGTAGTAGTAGCAGCATTAGTCGTACTAGTATTGTGGTATTAATACTACTAGTAGTGGTATTAGTACTAATAGTACAGTAGTAGTGAAGTACTAGTAATATATTGCTGGTCGTAGTGGTCCCATGGGTTAAAGCGTCGTGAATTTTCGCTCACCATGAGGCGGGCTAAAACAACACGGGTTCGAATCCTTGGCTAGTCTGTGTTGTTATTGATATAGGTATTAAATAGGCATTCCCCACCTGACTTTCGTAGATATGTACTCTTTACTCGGGTAGATCCCACTGTGTGAGCGAAAGAATCACATTATAACGTATTTGTATTTATTTACCAAGTCTCCGTATTATCACTCGTCTGTGTTATTCACCTTTAACATACATTAATGATCAGCCGGGTGGGGAACCTACAGTGAAGAACTAAGTGCAGTAATCACTAACACCTTGATTGATCAGGCTATTGACGAGGAGTCCTGGTGTGAAACTGGCGGCCTGGAGGACGTTGGTCTTCCGAGCATCAGGGTGACATAGACTGACTTGACGTAAACAAAGTCACAGTACCGTGACTGGAACAATACACAAATAACCCGGACATAGGATGAAACTATGTAATTGTTGATATGCCTTATTTATTAAGGCTATTTTTCGTTATTTGATGCAAGGAAAAAATGTAACTACGATTACCTTGGCTCATATTCACTGCATATTTTTTTCCCTTCCTGACTGCCACTTCGATAATGCTAGTCACTGGTTACTAGTGGTTACATTTAATGTTCCCAGTGGACATATTTGCTAAACACTTGCCCGAAGTCTATTGTCCAGCTACAATACCGCATTGTATATTTTTTTATTGTATATTTTTCATTGTATATTTATCATTGTCCTTATTGTATTTAGTGACCAAGCAGCTGCGACAGACAGGGTCTTCCCTCTCCAAGAGTCATAATTTATGTCTGGCGTGTAAACACGAGTCGTTAATAAAGCTCGTTCACTATTAACTAACAATTTAGTTAATAGTGAACTATTAAGTAACGGTTTTGGTCATCCCTGGACCATTATCAAGTCACAGTTGGTTGTAACTTGATCGTCTTCGCCATGCTGGCCTTTTGTGTATTATTTATCACCATCAAAGTCCTCGTTCCCTAAACCTTCATCTTTCGAGAATTTTTCTACTCCCGGAGCCCGGCCCTGGCCCAGGTTTACCTGGTGCTTGCCTGATCAACCTGTGTGTGTGTGTGTGTGTGTGTGTGTGTGTGTGTGTGTGTGTGTGTGTGTGTGTGTGTGTGACGTTGTGGAACACGGGAAGGCGCGTCTTACCAGCCAGTGGTTACCAAGAGTCGTAACAATGGTAGAAGAAATGGGAAGCGGTTAGATTGGTTCCAAGGATGGGGAAGGTAGTGGCTCTAACTCTCGGGATCAAGAGCTCCACCACCACCAAGCCGCTGCTCTTAATTAAAGAGGGGTGCTTTTTCGAAGACAGTTTCGGTGTGGTGTACATTTCGAGAGCCTTCCCTTGTGTATCAACATCCGTTACCCTAGATTATTCAACATCTTACCAGACGATATCAGAAACGCTGCTGGAGCAAGAGAAAACTGGACGAATATTTTCACCGTGTGCCAGATCAACCAGGCTGTGATGGATATCTGGGGCAGCGGGCCAGCAACAACTTGGTTGACCTGGCTAGCACCAGACAAACCTGGCTCATGGCCGGGCTGCAGGAGTACTCTCGAAACTCATGGAAGGTATATAAAAGGTAAAGGCATGTCTTTAGTTGTCACCTCCCAGTTTGTACACTAAAACGTATCTCGGCAAGTGTACAGGGCCCAAGAGTTTGAACATTTTCCTTTCATATATAAGGGGAATTATCAACAGGCCACTAACTTCAAGATGAACTTGACAGGTTCCTGCAGTCAGCTGTTAAGCAGCTTGGGTGTGGTGCTTACACTGATCTACCTGGCTCACCAGCAACCAGCAGGCCGGGTCCAGCAACCAGCAGGCCGGGTCCAGCTGAACCAGCAGGCCGGGTCCAGCTGAACCTGGTGTAGGAGGAAAGTATATCTCCGCTTTTGTATAATTATAACCTTGTGATATACCTTCGCCTCAAAGGTAATATCAAAGGTTAATTAGGCCAGTTGAAAGCCTCTTGTCGGATGACCAAACGCTCCAGTGGTGGGTCATCGTATGACGTAATCGTAATGGCACGATCGCAAACAAACCATACCACGGGCGGGGTTAGAACCCGCGATCAGAGTGTCTTAAAACTCCAGACCGACGTGTTAGCCACTGGCTAACGCTTCTGTCTAGAGTTTTAAGACGCCCTGATTGCGGGTTCTAACCCCGCCCGTGGTATTGTTTATAATCTCCACTACAACGACCTGGTTGCATTCACACATGAACTTTTATTTTTCCTTTAGAGGTTAAAAGAATACTATGAAGGAAAAACAAAAAAGCTTATATTCACGGAGATAGAAGACGCTAGGAAGTGAGGACCTTGGCCCATTCCACTCACTGTGAGAGATGGCAATAAAAGAGAGAGAGAGAGAGAGAGAGAGAGATGTAGCACTAATACATTGGACGGAGGACACGGGTGCAACTTAAGCGACATTTTGTTGTGGAACGTTTCGCTCTCTAGGAGCTTTGTCAAGCCGGCTTGACAAAGCTCATGGAGAACGAAACGTTGCCACAATAAAATTTCGTATTAGTTGCATTTGTGTCCTTTTACCTAACATATTGTGGGTAATTCTAACAATATTGTTAAAACACTAATAACAGTTGGGTACAAGTCTTAGGAAAGGCATAGTAGCTAGGAGAGTAGTGTCAGACTGCTAGGACAGGGTTTAACAGCTAGGATGGTAGTGTCACAGGTAGGACAGTTTAACAACTAGGAGGGTAGTGACAGACTGCTAGGACAGGGTTTAACAGCTAGGATGGTAGTGTCACAGGTAGGACAGTTTAACAACTAGGAAGGTAGTGACACTGCTAGGACAGGGTTTAACAGCTAGGATGGTAGTGTCACAGGTAGGACAGTTTAACAACTAGGAGGGTAGTGACAGACTGCTAGGACAGGGTTTAACAGCTAGGATGGTAGTGTCACAGGTAGGACAGTTTAACAACTAGGAGGGTAGTGACAGACTGCTAGGACAGGGTTTAACAGCTAGGATGGTAGTGTCACAGGTAGGACAGTTTAACAACTAGGAGGGTAGTGACAGACTGCTAGGACAGGGTTTAACAACTAGGTGGGTAGTGTCAGACTGCTGGGACAGGGCTTAACTAGGAGGGTTTAGCAACTAGATGGATAATGGCAGCTGGCAGTAGGGACCCCTCGTAAACAGCATTGATCTATTTGACCTTAAAACTACCTCGTATGTCCCTTGTTTTTACACTGTGTGCTGCACTTGCTTCATATGTTACTCGTAATTCGGTAATTCTACCAACTTTATTCATATGTTACTTGTTGGTTTCCGTAGTTGTATTTTTTTTGTGGTTGCATTTACTCGTGTTAGGGGACGAGGGGGGTTGAGTGAGTGGTGAGGTAGGGGGAGGGTTGAGTGAGTGGTGAGGTAGGGGGAGGGTTGAGTGAGTGGTGGTGAGACAGGGTAGACACACATGCGTTGTTGGATGCTGTTGTAGTCTTCTGGCTCCTCGTCAAACACTCTTGTTTATAACATAATCACTTATCCTTCCTTTCCTCGCCGTCTGTGTCTGCTTCTTTTCCCATCTATACTATCATGTGGGGTTCGAACACGTGGATAGGGTAAAGAAATACACACGTAGGCTGGAAGTACGTATAATTATAACGGTAGTATGGAAGAGCCAAACAGCCGTGACCTGCCTCCTTGCTCACTCTCGTCAGACTAACTAACCCCAGTACTAGTATGTGAGGGGGTCTTTGAAATACTGCTGTGGTCAGCACAATATGAATACAGACAGTGATTCACGCAGAGACGGTTGGTAGTGAGTCATCTACTGGTACACTGGTTACTGGTAACTGGTTACTACTACTGAGAATACCTCCTCCTCCTCCTCCTCCTCCTCCTCCTTCCTTTCCTTTCCCACCTGTGCTTCTCTCCTGTACGCATTTCGAACATAAATCCATAACATGTGGATAGTATATCCGCTTCATTCATCATATTCCAGTGGTTACTGGAGGGTAGGTATCCTGGAGGATAACGGAGGATGCTGATACTGCTGGTCTCACGCAGTCAGGAACTGGCTTGAACTTGTCAAGTTCCTTCCTGAAGACAGCCGGAGGTTTTGAATAAATGGTTTAGAGAACCGACAGATTGATGAATAAGACGTTTGAAGGCACCCAGGGGTCTCTTGGTAATTCTCCTTATATTTGATGGGAGGCTGTTGAACAGTCTTGGGCCGCTTATAGTTATTTGGTATGCTACATCGTCTGCCGAGCGCTCAATGTACTTTGAAGAAAGAGTTTAGACATGTATGAAAGTCAGTCTCGGAAAATAGCGAGCATGGCACCAGTTTACAGGGAAGGAAGACAGGCAGCAGAGTACAAATATCACGCGCGTTTCTTAGTAATCCTGAAGATTAATAAGGCAAACTACCAGTTTTAAAGCGCGAGAATCCTGCCTCTCGCCGCAAATAAACCGCTACAGTTCCTAGGCCTTTTGTGTATCCCTATGCTTTAGCGCTACCTTCTACAGGATGGATATGGGGCGCACAATAAACTAGCCACTTCAGTGGCGAAAATCCAAATATACCACTACGAAAATATCAAGAAACTGCTAAGGAAAGGGGAACTGCAGATGTAGTGTACACAGCTTTTTACAAAAGCATGACAAATGTGGCCATTGATACGCAGGCGATCCTCCCCTCTTTTTTTTTTTTTTTTTTTTTTTTTTATCTTTTGTAACATTGTATGGCATCAGAGCTTGCTTCAGTTAATCTCACTTGTGCTTCATCCCCGGTTCGTTCACCTGTCCTCTCTCCCAGTGGCCCTGACTGAGGTCATCGGCACTGCATTACCAGTGTGTTCCTCCTCCTGTTTCTCTCTCTCTCTCTCTCCCTCTCTCTCTCCCTCTCTTTATCTCTCTCTTTATCTCTCTTTATCTCTCTTTATCTCTTTATCTCTCTCTTTATCTCTCTTTATCTCTCTTTATCTCTCTCTTTATCTCTCTTTATCTCTTTATCTCTTTATCTCTCTTTATCTCTCTCTCTCTCTTTCTCTCTCTTTCTCTCTCTCTCTCTCTCTCTCTCTGTTCTTACATAGTGGGAGCAGAGCAAAACATAGCTTTTGTTTAGTGTAAACATTATATGGCATAGGATAGCAGCAGACTACTGAAGTGTCCAGTTGGGTATCTTTATTGTTGAAACGTTTCGCTTACCCATTAGGCTTCTTCAGTCAGATACAGAAAGTTGAGTAGTAGAATGTAGATAATGTAATTAGTCCATTAACTTTGGAGAAATAGTATTTGAGGCGGATGGACTGATTATCACTACAACACCTACTGTCTTTAACTGAAGAAGCCTACTGTGTAGGCGAAACGTTTCAACAACAAAGATACCCACTGTTGCACATGTCTTGCTCATCAACTTGTCGGTATTTTAAACCATTTTCAACATTTAAGTTTTCCAGTATTCTTCTGGCCCTCACAGACCTGTCAGAAACCAGGCTTTCTTAACGATTGCCTGGCTAACTAGGCTGGCAATCGTTAAGGCTATGTAGGCTTTCGGCTAGCAGCCCAGAAGCCTACATAGCCGCCAAAGCCTGGCTGATCAGACTCTTGCCGCATGTAGCACTCCACTGTCTTCTTGAGAGACTATATATTTGCTCCGGCAGTATTTCTATTCTAGTCACGGACCGGGCCGCGGGGGCGTTGATCCCCAAAAGTCGGTTTTTTCAAACCATTCATCACAACTGTCAGACACTGCAGCATCATGGGATCTTGTTACAAAGAATTCTTCAACACTTGTTCAACCTTTGGACGAAGACCTACTTCGACTAGTGGATGGTACCACTATGACCCCGCCTCCGCCTGCTTCACCTCACCTCACTACAGTATATAAGCCACGTCTACGGCCCTATGCTGTACTTTCTACAAGATTGATGGACTGAACACATCGACTCCAGGCTGAGGGACTGATTACCTCATACTCCTCTCCTTACGCCTTCCTCTTTGTATTGGACTGATGAAGCCACTGTGTGGCGAAACGTTTCCTGAATAAAGATTCCCATATGCTGCATAAGTGTTTCAATCTTCAACTTGTCGGTTTTTTCAAACCATTCATCACACACAGGTAATATATCCTGAAAACAGTAAACCCTGCCATCACATAGTCTCTCCTGTTATACTACACAAAGCACATTACAGAGTGAACACTTAAACAGGCTGCCTTTATCCAGTCTATGTTGTGCAGGAATGGTATATACCGACAAGACGAAATTAAGACACATGTGCAACATCTGGGTATCTTTATTGTAGACGTTTCGCCATCCAGTGGCTTTATCAATACAGACTCAAGGACATAGTTCTACTGTCTTCTATATGTTGCACATGTCAAATTTTCAGCCTGTTGGTGTTAGCAACACGCAGTCCATCGTTGAAACCACGTGCTGTCAACTCTTTTGGGGTCAAGTTCCTAGGCCTCTTGTGTATCCATATGTGCAAGAATTGTATATAATACCGACAAGATGAAATTAAGACACATGTGCAACATCTGGGTATTTTTATTGTAGACGTTTCGCCATCCAGTGGCTTTATCAATACAAATTCTAGGACATAACTTGAAGACAGTAGGACTATATACAGGAGATGAGGTAATCAGTCCCTCAACCTAGGAGTAGGTGCGAAGAGCACCATAGTCGTGGAGATTCTGAAGCAGAAGCAAGGAGCCTGGCGCTTATATAGTAACGTCAGGTGTAGCAGACGAGGGCATAGTCACTGGTAGGCGGGATTCCCCAGTGGAAGTAGGTCCTTCCCAAAGAGATGGGTTAGATGTAGTAGTAGTTGTCGTAGCCGTGAAGGTTATGTACATGTCCTCAGAATCAAGATTCCATGATGTTGCAGTGTCTGACAAGTTGTGCAGGAATGGTATATAATACCGACTATGCCCTCGTCTGCTACACCTGACGTTACTTTATAAGCGCCAGGCTCCTTGCTTCTGCTTTAGAATCTCCACGACTATGGTGCTCTTCGCACCTACTCCTAGGTTGAGGGACTGATTACCTCATCTGTGTGTGTGTGTGATGAATGGTTTGAAAAACCGACAAGTTGAAGATTGAGACACTTATGCAGCATATGGGAATCTTTATTCAGGAAACGTTTCGCCACACAGTGGCTTCATCAGTCCAATACAAAGAGGAAGGTAAGACACATATGCAACAGTTAGGTATGTTTATTTCGAAACGTTTCGCCTACACAGTAGGCTTCTTCAGTCGAGTACAGAAAAGTTGATAGAAGCAGAAGAGACTTGAAGACGATGTAATCAGTCCATCACCCTTAAAGTTTTGAGGTGGTCAGTCCCTCAGTCTGGAGAAGAGCATTGTTCCAAAACCTACTGTGTAGGCGAAACGTTTCGAAATAAACATACCTAACTGTTGCATATGTTGATAAATTAGACACATATGCAACTCTTGGGTATCTTTATTGAGGAAACGTTTCGCCACACAGTGGCTTCATCAGTCCATACGAAGGAGAAACTTGAAGAACAGGAGGAGAATGAGGTAATCAGTCCCTCAACCTTGAGTCGATGTGTTCAGTCCATCAATCTTGAATAGAATACGGCATATCAGCGGAGAAGCAGCTTATAAACCGTATGGCAGGAGAGGTGCAGCAGTCATAGGTCGTGTTACATTTGTTCAGTGTGGAAGTAGGTCGTGCCCAAGAATTAGGCAAGCGAAGAATTCCTAAGTATTAAGATGTTGGGAGGTCAGGTCCCTCTCAAATCCAGCCGTAGAGGGACCTGACCTCCCAACATCTGAGTTCTTACCTCTTCTAGTGACCTACGTCTCACTTCTTGGCGCTATATAAAGCTCCATCCTGCCACTTCATCTCCATATTGTTTCATACTATGGAACAATGCTCTTCTCCAGACTGAGGGACTGACCACCTCAAAACTTTAAGGGTGATGGACTGATTACATCGTTTTCAAGTATCTTCTGCTTCTATCAACTTTTCTGTACTCGACTGAAGAAGCCTACTGTGTAGGCGAAACGTTTCGAAATAAAGATACCTAACTGTTGCATATGTGTCTTACCTAACTACATGTGGGTTATTATTGAGCATATAACTATAAGCATAAAGAGGTGAAAACTTTCCAACGCTCTTAAAATAGAGGTGGAATTATCAGTGTTTCAGTTCTTTCCTGCTAAGCTAGGTACTAGTGCCTACGGTGGCCTACATGCTGTAAGCTCCAGCAGCCTTAGTTGACTGAGAGAGCAACAGAGAAGCTTGGCCTGGTTGTAAATGTTACTGTGATACACTGAGGAAGTGGACACTTGTGTACAGTTCAAGATATTTAGCGAAGGACTGGGTGTTTAGCGAAGGACTGGGTGTTTAGCAAGGGACTGGGTGTTTAGCGAAGGACTGGGTGTTTAGCGAAGGACTGGGTGTTTAGCGAAGGACTGGGTGTTTAGCGAAGGACTGGGTGTTTAGCGAAGGACTGGGTGTTTAGCGAAGGACTGGGTGTTTAGCGAAGGACTGGGTGTTTAGCGAAGGACTGGGTGTTTAGCGAAGGACTGGGTGTTTAGCGAAGGACTGGGTGTTTAGCGAAGGACTGGGTGTTTAGCGAAGGACTGGGTGTTTAGCGAAGGACTGGGTGTTTAGCGAAGGACTGGGTGTTCATCGCAGGATTGGGTGTTTAGCGAAGGACTGGGTGTTCATCGCAGGATTGGGTGTTTATCGAAGAACTGGGTGTTGATAAAAGGACGAGTGGCTGCACCAGTCCTTTTTATCACATTAGGACTCGTAAAGACACCAGTAGCCAAACGTTTCCTATAATATATGTGGTGAAGACAAGTGTCGTCTACCTCAGGCTTGGCTTGAGACCAGGCCGTGGGTGCGATGACCTCTGGTACCATGACCAACTGGGCAGTTTAGTTATCAGTTATCTGTTAATTGATTCTGGGGATTTATCTTTCCCCACGGCCCGGTCTCTCCTCACACCACCTTGCTGAGAAAGGATGTATTAGAGTATTGAATACTCTTTATAAAACACAGTAGGAAAGTATAGGTAGGGATGTACTCGCCTATTTGTGGTTGCAGGGGTCGATTCACCGCTCTTGGCCCCGTCTCTTCGCTGGTCGATAGTAGGTTCACTCTCCCTGCTCCATGAGCTTTATCGTATCGTGTGTGTGTGTGTGTGTGTGTGTGTGTGTACACTTAATGTAACGTAGTTTGTAAACTTTGACATCTTATCTGATCTAGATATGAAGATCAATAACAAAGGTAGAAGTTGTATGGCGCCCTCAACCAGGCTGTAATGGATGTGTGTGGGCAGCAGGCCACCAGTAGCAATCATGTGGTTGACAAGGCGAGCCAGACGAGCCTGGCTCATGGCCGGGCTCGGAATACATCAAAGGTCATCTGCTTCGTGTCAGAGTAACTTCTGGTCGATGGCCTGATCAATCTGGCTGTTGGTGGTAGCAGCACACAGTGCGATGTCGGCAGCACAGCTCGACGGATCGGGAGAAATGTCTGTAAAAATAAGCATATCTGCTGTAGATACACACTCGGGATGACACCAAATGTATTTCAGTAGTGAAGAAAACCACTTCTGATGAAGATACATGTGACGGGTGTCGAGAGCTCTCCTACCCCGGGCCGCGGGGGCGTTGATCCCCGGAATAACCTCCAGGTAACCCCTGCATCCCGGCATGGCGACCCGCTAGCACACACATCCATCAGTCTGGTTAACCTAGCATTTAGCGGAGATGCTGGTTGTATCAGTACTGCAATGCTTGTGAATATATATTATGTGCCAATACCGTGTATGCATCATCCCTCATTACATCACGCTAGTGTCACGTGACTCCATTTGAATCGCGTATGCTAGGCCGTAGCCCTCAGATTCCGACCAGACCCAGGGGCAGGTGTGTGACAGAGGTCGGGCTGCTTCGTCTTTGTTCTTCAGTATAACAGTGTCACTGGTGCTACCGTCACTCTTCTCCCACATCGAACTCAACAGTCGAGTTTCCTCTTGAAGATTTCTACACTTATCCCGGCGTTGTTTTTGATATCGTATAGTAGACTGTTTAATATTTGTGCCCACTGATGCAGATACAGTGGTGTGTTTGTGCCCTTGGTACTTCTGTCCTTATTAACAGTTCCTCCCATACCTCCCACTTGGGTGCGTTATGGTATCGTTGTGGGTTTGGGACGAGGCTCTCGAGTATGCCACACATCCCAGGGATTTTTTGTTCGTCTCGAAGGGGACTCCTTTATGGCGGGTGCGTTGATACCGGCGAAGGGCTCTTGCTCCAGGACCTTTTTCTTGGATCGAGCCTTATCCCCCATTCCCTTCGTGTTGCATGACCTTTACGGGTTCCCTTTGCACTCTACGACCTTTACGGGTTCATTGCTTCCCGGGATCAGGCCGTGGGGGCGATGACCCCCTCGCAATCGATTACAGGGAGGACGATGATAATAAAAATAATCCCCGAAGGGAAATTTCTGCGGCAACCAAACTCAGACTATTGAGGAACACATCGCCATAATAATATTTCATTTCAGCCTAAATACGTTTTAAAGCTATTGGATTTTTTTTTTTTGTAACATCAGTCGTCTTCCACCAAGATAGGACGAACAAAAAAAAAAAAAAACTCGTTCACCATCACTCGATGTCTTGCTAGAAGCGTGCTTACATCACACTTCGAAGAGCTCTCGGAACTGCAATATCTTCGCCCTTCCTTCAGAGTTCAGGCACTGTAGGACACCTGAAGGGCGTTCCCGGGGGGGTTGGTGCCATTGGACCCAGACGCAAGTCCGGCTATGGGATATACACACAGTGGGAATATCGGGAATTACCAGGAAGTTCATAAAGTATATCGCCTGGTCTGGGACCGGGCCGCGGAGGCGGTGACCTCTGGTAAACTCCAGGTATACCCCCACGGAAGACGCTAAAAGCTTTTGGAGTAATAAAGGGAAGCCAACGATTTTCTGAATAAAATCTATGAATGAATTCACTCAGTAATTCGCCAACCAGTGTAAAATGTAAATAATCCTGAGTGTGTTTTAGGAAGACAGTCGTGAGTGTGTTTTAGGAAGACAGTCGTGAGTGTGTTTTAGGAAGACAGTCGTGAGTGTGTTTTAGGAAGACAGTCGTGAGTGTGTTTTAGGAAGACAGTCGTGAGTGTGTTTTAGGAAGACAGTCGTGAGTGTGTTTTAGGAAGACAGTCGTGAGTGTGTTTTAGGAAGACAGTCGTGAGTGTGTTTTAGGAAGACAGTCGTGAGTGTGTTTTAGGAAGACAGTCGTGAGTGTGTTTTAGGAAGACAGTCGTGAGTGTGTTTTAGGAAGACAGTCGTGAGTGTGTTTTAGGAAGACAGTCCCGAGAGAGTGAGTGTTTTGGAAGACAGTCCCGAGAGAGTGAGTGTTTTAGGAAGACAGTCCCGAGAGTGTGAGTGTTTTGGAAGACAGTCCCGAGTGTGTGAGTGTTTTAGGAAGACAGTCCCGAGAGTGTGAGTGTTTTAGGAAGACAGTCCCGAGAGAGTGAGTGTTTTAGGAAGACAGTCCCGAGAGAGTGAGTGTTTTAGGAAGACAGTCCCGAGAGTGTGAGTGTTTTAGGAAGACAGTCCCGAGAGAGTGAGTGTTTTAGGAAGACAGTCCCGAGAGAGTGAGTGTTTTAGGAAGACAGTCCCGAGAGAGTGAGTGTTTTAGGAAGACAGTCCCGAGAGAGTGAGTGTTTTAGGAAGACAGTCCCGAGAGAGTGAGTGTTTTAGGAAGACAGTCCCGAGAGTGTGAGTGTTTTAGGAAGACAGTCCCGAGAGAGTGAGTGTTTTAGGAAGACAGTCCCGAGAGTGTGAGTGTTTTAGGAAGACAGTCCCGAGAGAGTGAGTGTTTTAGGAAGACAGTCCCGAGAGTGTGAGTGTTTTGGAAGACAGTCCCGAGAGTGTGAGTGTTTTAGGAAGACAGTCCCGAGAGTGTGAGTGTTTTAGGAAGACAGT
Organism: Cherax quadricarinatus; assembly: GCF_038502225.1. Taxonomy (NCBI): domain Eukaryota; kingdom Metazoa; phylum Arthropoda; class Malacostraca; order Decapoda; family Parastacidae; genus Cherax; species Cherax quadricarinatus. The sequence continues at coordinate 8,666,131 of NC_091335.1, read as the reverse complement.
CCCGAGAGTGTGAGTGTTTTAGGAAGACAGTCCCGAGAGAGTGAGTGTTTTAGGAAGACAGTCCCGAGAGTGTGAGTGTTTTGGAAGACAGTCCCGAGAGTGTGAGTGTTTTAGGAAGACAGTCCCGAGAGAGTGAGTGTTTTAGGAAGACAGTCCCGAGAGTGTGAGTGTTTTAGGAAGACAGTCCCGAGAGAGTGAGTGTTTTAGGAAGACAGTCCCGAGAGAGTGAGTGTTTTGGGAAGACAGTCCCGAGAGAGTGAGTGTTTTGGGAAGACAGTCCCGAGAGAGTGAGTGTTTTGGGAAGACAGTCCCGAGAGAGTGAGTGTTTTGGGAAGACAGTCCCGAGAGAGTGAGTGTTTTGGGAAGACAATCCTGACAGTGTTTTAGGAAGACAGTCCCGAGAGAGTGAGTGTTTTGGGAAGACAATCCTGACAGTGTTTTAGGAAGACAGTCCATCACACATACTGAAAAATTATTGACGATGAATTTTGTCTTCGCGGAATAAATTGCGCTATTGATCAAGTTCTCTGCTTGCAACAGTAATTCCTGAAACTGTATTGATACAGACGTGTGTGACACACGCACACACGCGTTCGCGCGCGCGCGCAGCACTCTACACTATTCTTCATGCTGTACTTGCCGAGTTATTTGCCGGGGGGGGTCGAGACTAGGGGCGTACCAGTGTCAGTATTGGTACACAAATAACTCGCCTATAGGAGAGGGGGAGGGGAGCTTACGACGACGTTTCGGTCCGACTTGGACCATTTACAAAAACTTTGTACATAGTTCAATCACTAGTCGAGCAGCAGCTCCTGGCCCCGCCGCCTAGACCACTTTACTTAACCACTCTGAGACTTAAGTATATATATTGTAAAGAGGAGCATTTTTAACAGTATTGAGATTTTGTACGTCGTAATCATATCTCCTCTTGTCTTTCTCTCCGCCAGAATCGTCAGGTTTAAATCCTGAGTATATTCCTCTCATTTCTGTACTAGCTTGGAAACAAGTCTTTGAACCTTAGCGTCTTCAGCAGTAACAGCCTGGTTGCTCAGGCCCTGATCCACCGGTAGCGGCGGGGGGGGGGCGTTGATCCCTGGAACACCCTGCAGTCAGGTAGTCGCTTAACCAGATGTGAGCCCGTGCTGGGTTCCTTTACTCGAGGATTGACCTAACACTTGCCGTGTATAAGGTTTTGTGGGTTTTTTGATTGATATTTCTAAATGGTGTGTTGTCAGGTCCGCTAACCTTGTATATCCCTGCCTAGTATGGGCCAACAGGCCTGCTGCAGTGTTCCTCCTTTATGTTCTTATATTCCACCGACGTTGTATGGCTTGTGTATTTCTGGCGATGATATTTCCGGTGTTGTATTTGTAGCTTCATTGATAAACACGCGTACCACACGTGTACACCACCATTGTACACTATTCGTCATGTGATATTAATACGTACACGACACGCACACACCACTAGTGTAAACCATTCATTCTGTATTGATACACACGTGTACGACACGCACACCTCCAGTGTGTACCATTCATACTGTATTGTCTACACACACACCACTAGTGTGCACCATTCAGGCTGAATTGATGCACATGAACGACACACGTACTCACCAACTGTGTATACTATTAAGAATAGTCCAGCATTACTGTATTAACAAACCCTAAACCCGTAGGGAATGGGAAGGAATGTGGGCTGCAAGGAGGTCATAGAGGGTGAATCTAATTCACTACCTACCTAGAGTGTTCCCGGGGGTCAGCGCCTCCGTGGCCCAGTCCTTGACCAGGGCTCGCGGTGGATCAATCAGGCTATTACTGCTAGCCGCACGTAGTCCAACGTACGAACCATAGCTCAGCTGATTGGGTACTGACTTTAGGTACCTGTCCAGCTCCTTAGGAGTATGTCGCATCATCTGCTTAATCTTTTGCTCTCGTAAGGAATGATTTCCGGGTGCAGGTCAAGGTCTCTGCCCCATGTCATGTTTGAATGTAATCTGAGAGATATGTCAGCACTGTCATGTGGGAACTGTTCTGGTTTTGAGACAGTCGTTTACACTTGTCTAGGACGTGATGCATCTGCCTCGTGTGGACAAACCGTATCAATGGAAATACAAGGTCCCGAAGGAAATAAGCAAGTCTTTTTTAAGTTATCCTAGTAGATTTACAGTATGTATGTTTATCTCCGTTTATCTGGAGAGAGTTCCGGGGGTCAACGCCCCCGCGGCCCGGTCTGTGACCAGGCCTCCTTAGGTCAGTGTCCCAGGATGCGACCCACACCAGTCGACTAACACCCAGGTACCCATTTTACTGATGGGGAACATAGACAACAGGTGGAAAGAAACACGTCCAATGTTTCTACTCTGGCTGGGAATCGAACCCAGGCCCTCACCGTGTGAAGCGAGAGCGTTAACCACCACATTTAGGTGTCTTTGAGATTGATTTTAGACTTGTTTGGTTGCTAACCTTTACGTCTGATGTACTAGACTCCCAATTCTTCTTTGTCTTGTTGCTAAATGGGGTTGAAGGCTTCAGACTACAAGAGGACTGTTAAGGCTGCGTGTCGCTTGCTCACTGTCAGCCAAGAAAGCTGTGAAAATGGAAAACCTCAATAGAGAAAATATGAATAACGTGCTGAAAATATTTAAACGTAGGCCAGTAGGCCTTTCCTTTGACCTTTGCCTTTGATGAATTTCGAGGGTTTTTCTACTCCCGGAACCCGGCCTTGGGCCAGGCTTATCTGGTGCTTGCCTAGTCGTCAGGTTGTTGCTGCTGGTGGCCCGCTGACCCACATATCCTCTTGAAGACATCTACACTTGTTCCAGCAGCGCTTTTAATATCTTGTAAGATGTTGAATAGTCTGCAGCCACGGATGTTGATACAATGTTCTTTTATTGTACCCCATGGTGTCCCAAATTTTCACTAGGTTTATTTTGTGCTTCCATATCTCACATTCCCTTAAAAAATAAAAAGTCACAATACCGTGACTGGAACAATACACAAATAACCCGCACATAGACTGAAACTTGTGACGTTTCGGTCCAACTTGAATCATTAACTAGTCACAAGTGCAAACGTAAGGGAGTCAGAATATATAATAGAGAGAGGTGGAGACGGGAGTAGTGTAACAAAACGAAGAATAGTATTAGTGGTGATAGTAGTAGGAAAAGTAATGATAGTTGGCAACAAGAAGGAAAGTAGTGGTAGTGAAAAGAGGGCCAGAGGGGGAGACCTAGCAGAGAGATCGTAATATTAGAATAGTGAAGGTAGTCTAAGAACAAGAGATTAAAAGGGAGCACCGCAGGAGAGCTAATGGCTCACGAGGGTAGAACTGAATCCCAGCAGGACAAAGTCCCATAGGACAGAACCCACCTCAGTAGAAAACAGGAAAGGCAAAGAAAATATAAGGAGAGGAGATAAAGTTCAGGTCAAGTCACGAGTGTTGCGAAGTTTGGAGCATTGAGCAAGCATCTGAAGGAACACAGCCAGGACTAAGATTCATATTAGGAAAGTTGTGTATAAGGGATGTTTCAACAAGACAGCGTCTGTGAAGGTTTGAAGTAGGGTAGATAATTTTGGCACAGGACCAGTTAATAGAATGACTGTGATCACTGTCACAGTGGCCAGTTTTTTTTTTTTATTCACCGGTATTCTCCCGGCCCGGGTCTTTTCCAAGTAGTGGTGACCCGGCCTTGGCTCCCTATCTGGGGAGTGTCTCGAGACTTAAGTCTCCCATGGGAGGAAGGACAAGTACCTCCTTTTGCTACTACTACTACTACTACTACTACTACTACTACTACTACTACTACTATTTTGATACTATTCCATACTCTCGTTACTCTACTTCCCCCGTTCCTCTTGTATATATTGTGGCTCCCCTCTCTTCGCGCTTCTGTGTCAAACTCTGTCAAACTGAAACGTCGTAAAAAATCTCTAATGTGCGAGTTATGTCTCAGTCCAGTATGTTATTTATGGCAGTGTGCAGATTTGGGACAAGGCCCTAAGTACTTTCTAGGTATATATTATCATATATCTCTCCTCCGCTCCAGCCAGTACATATTTAGGACTTTAAGGCGTTTCTAGTAATTTAAATGTTTTATTGGCTCTATACGGGCCATAAATGTGTACTCAGAGTAATGTGGGCGAGGGTCGAGACAGCATAGGTTAGTGATGTGTACTCACTAAGTTTTGTGTGTGTGTGTGTGTGTTTGTGTGTGTGTGTGTGTGTGTGTGTGTGTGTGTGTGTGTGTGTGTGTGTGTGTGTGTGTGTGTACTCGCCTAGTTGTGGGTGCAGGGGTCGAGTCACAGCTCCTGACCCCGCCTCTTCACTGACCACTACTGGATCCTCCCTCTCCCTGCTCCATGAGCTTTATCATACCTCTTCTTAAAAGTATGTATGGATCCTGCCTCCAGTACATCACTTCCCAGACTATTCCACTTCCCGACAACTGTGAATGAAAAAATACTTCCTAACATCCCTGTGATTCATCTGAGTCTTCAGCTTCCAACTGTGACCCCTTATTGCTGTGTCCCATCTGTGGAACATCCTGTCTCTGTCCACCTTGTCGATTCCTCTCAGTATTTTATATGTCGTTATCATATCCCCATATCTCTCCTGTCTTCCAGTGTCGCCAGGTCGATTTACCTTAAACTCGCCTCGTAGGACATACTCCTTAGCTCTGGAACTAGTCTTGTTGAAAACCCTTGCACTTTCTCTAGTTTCCTTACATGCTTGGCTGTGTGTGCGCGTGCGTGCGTGTGTGCGCCCGGGGGGAGGGTCCAAGATCAAGAAGGTTTAGGCAAGACCCCCATGTGGGGTGAGCTGGGAAGACAGGATAAACGAAGAATAGCGGTGGAGAGGAGTGTCCACAGTCGAAGAAAGAGAGCCAGGTCCCACGAGCTGCTAGACGCTCGTGGGACCAAAGTGGAGAAAAGAAGAGCAGCTGTGTATGCATCGGTCTCGCGGTAGTTGAGGTCTTGAGAAGCTGACAGTTTCTAGGTCGCAGGAGAGGACAGGCAGGTAGGAATATCAGAGGGCAGTACACTGGAAGTTATGGAGTAATTGAGGAGGCAGATTTACAAAGGAGCCATTTTCAAACTTTTTGAAGCTGCTTCTGGAGAGGTGGTATAGTTCAGTCTTGTTACTGAAGGTGAAACTTAGAGGCTTGATGAACTCGAGAACTTGGGTGAGTGTGAAGTGAAGAGGTGATTCGTAGGCATACTTGACTGTTCCAGTACCGAGGCTTTTGTAGAGCTCAGTGCAGATCACAGTGTCAGTATTTGAAGAAGTGTAGAAGGTTAGGTTTTCACATGAAGGTGTACTGGAGTCGTTTGGCGAGTCTACAATGGTGTTAGCAGGTGACTGAGGGTCGACAGGAGCAGTGGAGAGGTGTAATAGTGGTGTAACAGCAGGGTTGGAGGCGTGGGAGAAACGGTGGTTGAGGTAACATGATCATCGTTGTCCATTTGGTAGTGGTTATAGAAGTTACAAGAGGAGTTGCTTGGGCAGGAGGCAGGTCTGCAGGTACAGTAAAGTTCACGACGTTGGGAAAGATGTTTAGGTTGTCAGCTGAAGGTGTGGAGTCCGGGAAATTGAAGGCAGGCATGTTCTTCAGACGGAATAGTTCGTTAATAGTGGTTTGCTGCAGTTGCAAGGTGTGCATACAACATGCAGTACAGCACCTTGGAGCGAGCACCGTCAGGGAGTGGAGCGAGGGAGGTACTGGGCGAAGGTGTCTGTAGAGTGGCGTGTAGAATCTTAGTGGTGTTGGCTTGTAGTTTGGTTATTGCTGCGTATGTTGGTGAATTGGAGATGTTCTTCAGCTCTTCTTTAGTTTTCTTCGATATGATTTCTTTCCTGAGTTAGCACTTAGCTGCTTCCTTCTTACACAAGATCACCAGCAAACACTTGGCTGTCTTCAAGACAAAACTCGATAAGTTCCTAGAGTCAGCTCCTAATCATCCGGAACGCGGTGCATATGTTGAACTGCATGCTGCTTCCACGAACAGCCTGGTTGATCAGGCCGGCAACCAGGGGGCCTGGTCTGGGACCGGGCAGAAGTCAGCTCCAGGTAGACCTCTTTATTTGGTATTTGCTTTTTTTCCTTCTCCGTTTTGGCGTGTTCAAAAGTGTGACGAGTTTTAAACGTGTTCAGTTTAACACTTGAACGTTCTGATGTGTTCATCAGTTTGATCAGTCGAGTAGATGGTGTGTTTTAAGCGTGTTCAGGTGTTCACATGGAAGCATTCATAGGAATTCAAAGCATTATAGTTTATATAGTGGATGGGGGACCAGGAGCTGAGTCTCCACCTCTGCTTGATGCTTGACGGATACCCTTGGACTCTGCCAGTGTTTACTTAACACCAAGACCAAACGTTGAAGGTGAGTCAAAGGTCAGTGTATTGTCGGAGCTCCACGCCAGAGATTGGAGGAAGTGGAAAATATACCTAGTGAAAAGTAGGGGTGCAGTGGACACAGTAAGAGAAAACTGTATCAACGTACATGGCCCCAGACTATTCAGCATCTTACCAGAAGATGTTAGAAACACCGCTGAGACAAATGTCTTCAAGAGGAAATTAACCTTTTGGCTGTTTCGGTCGTATATATGTCTTACGAGTCACCGTGTTTGACGTATATATACTCATAAATTCTAGCCGCTTCAAATCAAGCAGGAGAAAGCTGGTAGGCCCACATGTGAGAGAATGGGTCTGTGTGGTCAGTGTGCACCATATAAAAAAAATCCTGGAGCACGCAGTGCATAATGAGAAAAAAAAAACTCCGACCGTTTTTTTTTTTTTTTTTACTTTGTGGTGTATTTTCGTATAGTATTTATGGTTGTATTCTCGTTTTCTTGGTCTCATTTGATAGAATGGAAAACATATAGAAATAGAGGTGATTTTGATTGGTTTTACTATGTAAAGAACCTTGAAATGGAGCTCAAAGTACGGGAAATGTTTGATTTTCACCGATGTTCAAAAGTAAACAAATGATGTCATTGTCAAATAAATGTCCAAGTAGCCATTCTAATATTGTCATGAATGGGTTGACATTATTTATACAATTATTACAATATTGCAGTAGTCTGCATAACAGTAATCTTCTATTTTTTGTTTGAATAAAAATTCAAAATAGAAAGCAAGAGTAATATCAGAGGGGCTTGGAGATGTGACTGATGAACGAAGAAAATGTTATTGTAGAGCCAGGAATGTCTGCATTGTTCATTCTGGACCCTATTTTGAAATTGGCATATTTTTTTATTTTCTTGAAATTGGCCAAATTGCAAATTTCTGACCACATTATTGGGTAGCTGAAATCGGTAAATGGGCAGTTTCTTGTACTTAATCGATAGAAAAAACTGAGTTCTAAAGAAATAGCTATGAGTTTGGTCGACTGGAACAATGGAATTAGCCGAAAATAGGGCTCAAAGTGGGCGAAATCTCTGATTTGTAAACATCGCCGAGGTCGCTAACTTCGCGAGAACGTAATTCCGTCAGTTTTAAACAAGTATCTTCACCAGGTACCAGATCAATCAGGCTGTGATGGATATGTAGGTCAGCTGGCCACCAGCAGCAACAGCCTGGTGGATGGCCAGGCAAGCACCAGACGAGCCTGGCCCATGGCCGGGCTCAGAGAGTAGATAAACTCTCGAGACTCTTCAAAGGTATATCGAAGGTATCCTGCACCTACAAGACTACGCTGGTCAACATTATCTGAGTTGAGGCATCGAGTACCTCGTCTTGTACTCTCTCAGGGTGCATTACCTTTAGGTAACCTCTTGTTTTGAATTAAGTCACTGGTTGGCGAAACGTCTTCAAAATAGGTGTTGCATATGTTACATTCATCAACCCTGGGGCCAGTCTTAACCCAGGTGTTGCATATGTTACATTTATCAACCCTGGGGCCAGTCTTAACCCAGGTGTTGCATATGTTACATTCATCAACCCTGGGGCCAGTCTTAACCCAGGTGTTGCATATGTTACATTCATCAACCCTGGGGCCAGTCTTAACCCAGGTGTTGCATATGTTACATTCATCAACCCTGGGGCCAGTCTTAACCCAGGTGTTGCATATGTTACATTCATCAACTCTGGGGCCAGTCTTAACCCAGGTGTTGCATATGTTACATTCATCAACCCTGGGGCCAGTCTTAACCCAGGTGTTGCACATGTTACATTCATCAACCCTGGGGCCAGTCTTAACCCAGGTGTTGCATATGTTACATTCATCAACCCTGGGGCCAGTCTTAACCCAGGTGTTGCATATGTTACATTCATCAACCCTGGGGCCAGTCTTAACCCAGGTGTTGCATATGTTACATTCATCAACCCTGGGGCCAGTCTTAACCCAGGTGTTGCATATGTTACATTCATCAACCCTGGGGCCAGTCTTAACCCAGGTGTTGCATATGTTACATTCATCAACCCTGGGGCCAGTCTTAACCCAGGTGTTGCACATGTTACATTCATCAACCCTGGGGCCAGTCTTAACCCAGGTGTTGCATATGTTACATTCATCAACCCTGGGGCCAGTCTTAACCCAGGTGTTGCATATGTTACATTCATCAACCCTGGGGCCAGTCTTAACCCAGGTGTTGCATATGTTACATTCATCAACCCTGGGGCCAGTCTTAACCCAGGTGTTGCATATGTTACATTCATCAACCCTGGGGCCAGTCTTAACCCAGGTGTTGCATATGTTACATTTATCAACCCTGGGGCCAGTCTTAACCCAGGTGTTGCATATGTTACATTTATCAACCCTGGGGCCAGTCTTAACCCAGGTGTTGCATATGTTACATTCATCAACCCTGGGGCCAGTCTTAACCCAGGTGTTGCATATGTTACATTTATCAACCCTGGGGCCAGTCTTAACCCAGGTGTTGCATATGTTACATTCATCAACTCTGGGGCCAGTCTTAACCCAGGTGTTGCATATGTTATTCATCAACCCTGGGGCCAGTCTTAACCCAGGTGTTGCATATGTTACAGTCATCAATTCTGGAGGCCAGTCTTGCACTAACCACGTCGAGAACATAAGAACATGTAAAGTAAAAGGACACAAGTGCAACTAATGTGACATTTATTGTGGCAACGTTTCGCTCTCCAGGAGCTTTATCAAGGCTTGATAAAGCTCCTGGAGAGCGAAACGTTGCCACAATAAATGTCGCATTAGTTGCACTTGTGTCCTTTTACTTTACATACTGTCGGTAATTCTACCAACTTTATTACAACATAAGAACAGTTGATTATTAATGATGGTAGACAATACCGTCAAGTTGGTGACTTAAGACACGTATGCAGTACTTTGGTATCTGCATTGTTGAGACGTTTTGCCTGCTCAGCAGGTTTCTTCAGTCAAACACGGCCGAATATAACACTGGAGGCATATATAACAATGGTTATAAATGACTATAATTTTTAAAGGGGTGGACCGGTAAGCCAGCGGAAGGCCTCGGTCAGATGACCAAAAGCTCCAAAGGCGGGTCATCATCTGACTAAGACCCGCGTCAGGAAACATTTGTCCTGTTTCCTGACGAACCTTACCTAACCTAACCTAACACTGGAGGCAGTACAGTAATTTCGACGTGATCCATCCGTCAGCTGACTATTTGAGAGCATACCACTGTAACCTGACCATTGGTCCATGCTAGGCAGGTTTAACTCGCATTCACCCACACCCCTTCGTGTACCTGTCCATCTTTCCCAGAGTTCTCGTCTCAGTAACGCTACCAGTTTGTTAACTAATTCAAAACTGAGCATTCACAATTGCTTGAAATAATGTCATAATGCAATAATAGCAAACGAGCGACAAAATGCAGAATAATCACAGAAGTCGAATGATAGCTCTAGGCCTTTCGTGTTGCAGATCAGTACATCAGGAGCCTGCATTGTTGTAGAAATGTGTAGGAAGTCCAGGCAGATTTGTTCAGGGAAATGATTCTTCACGCTGGAGAGAGTGAACGAATCCCCCTGGACTTCCTACTCTGCAACACTTCAAGCTCCTCGTGTATTGATTTGCAACACGAAACGTCTGGAGGTATCAATCAACTCCCGCTGTGGATATTAAGTGTTCATATGTCTATCTCGTGTCAACAGTGATACTAGTATAGTACACTTGCATAGATTTTTCAGCTATATTGTAGCAGGGGACCCTTACTGTAATGTAGCTGGGAAATCTATATATATGTGTACTACACAAGTATCACTGACACTCGTACTTACAGACCACGCTCGTGTTGACACCTGGTCAGCTAGGTTGTTAGTTCTAGCGGTACGCTGGACCATGTAGACATTACAATCCTCATCGGCAATTTCAGTTAGTTTTGAATTGGTTGGTGCAGATGGTTCAGTCAGTGTGGTGTCTAAAACAGCTTTATGGGGGAATAAGATTCCCAGTTGGGGTAATTTAGTCGTTTGGTATAAGATGTATAGATACAACCAGCTTTAAAATTGTTCCATTTATGAGACCTTTTATTGCCGCAAAAGGCACTGGTGCACCGCCTGTACTAAAGACAGTGCAGGAAGTAGTGACGAATGACTTTCAGTGGGATAAAGATCTAACTAGGACAACTTTGACTTGACGTAACTGGATGGATCGGGCCGCGAGGTTGTTGACTCCCGGAACACCAGATATACCTTGGTGGGTACAAGTCACAACAAACCCCCACACTCTTGGGAGATAACTGTGAACAACGTTTCGGTCGTTTGTATCTTGTTAGTGGTCCAGGACAGACCGAAATATGGCTGTCAGTGTGTGGTGAGTTAGTTATAGATGAAGTGTTTTGGAGGGAGGAAGCGTGTGAGGGTTGGTGTCGCCAGTGTTGTGGTGTTGTCGCTAGTGTTGTGGTGGTGCTGCCGCCAGTGTTGTGGTGGTGCTGCCGCCGCCAGTGTTGTGGCTCATCATTCTCAGCAGCCACCTCTCACCGGATGTTCCAGCTCAACAACTATACGCCTCCATTGTGTACATGATAAGTAGGGGGGAGGTGGAGGGATTTGTATCATGGCGGCCTCTGTATAACCCCCTCCCCCCATCCCTTCCAAGTTGAACGCCCACAACAAGGTACACGCCCACTCTGATCTGCTACACGCCCATTCTGGCCTTCGACACGCAACCTCAGGGAAACTACAAAATAGTTTAAGGTATATGTATGAAGTTTACCTGGAGTTTACCAGGCCGAGGGGGTCACCGCTCCCTCGGCCCGGTCTGAGACCAGCCTCATGGTGGATCAGGGTCTGATCAACCAGGCTGTTACTGCTGGCCGCACGCACGCTGACGTACGAACCAAGTGGTTAGTTAAATTTCAGTACCTACGCTAGTCTGAATGGAAATTTTCTAGACAAATGCAAAAGTTAGTTCATATTGAACATGTTTATAAAGAGGTTCATCACGTTTTCTCAAGATTGATGGACTGAACACATCGACTCCAGGTTGAGGGACTGACTACCTCAAACTTCTCATCATCATTCACCGTTTTTCTCTGTATTGAACTGAAGAAGTCACTGGCTGGCGAAACCTTTGTGGAATGAAGATTCCCAAATATTGCACAAGTGTCTCAGTCTTCGTCACATTTTCTTGATATATCAGCCAGATTGTCATCTTTTCGTACTTAACCTGCAGTCTATTCGGGAGGTCGTCGCCCCCTGATGATGGCCTAATCAATCAGGTTGTTGGCACTAGCAGCACCTGGTCGAGCGTAGGCAGTTGGTGTCTATTGATGAAACGTTTCGCCTGCACAGGAGGCGGCTTTAGTCAAATACACAAGCCTACTGTGTAGGCGATACGTTTCCACAGTAAAGACACCAACAGTTGCAGATGTCTTAATCTTCAACTTGTCGGTATTTTATACCAGTTTCAAATTGAGCAACGTAAGTAGTTCCCTGGAAATATAAACACTTGAGCAGTATAATATGGTCTTTTGACAACGTTTCGCCCACACAGTGGGCTTTATCAGGTCACAGACATCTGTTTGTCTTGATAAAGCCCAATGTGGGCGAAACGTTGTCAATAAAGGATCACATTATACTGCCTAAGTGTAATGTTGGTAGAATTACCGACAATATGTCAAGTAAAAGGACACAAGTGCAACTAATGTGACATTTTTATTGTGGCAATGTTTCGTTCTCCAGGAGCAATCTCAAACCGTTACGGCTTGACATTGTTACGGCTTGACAAAGCTTCTGGAGAGCGAAATGTTGCTGCAATAAGAATGTTACATTAGTTGCACTTGTGTCCTTTTACTTTACACATTGCCTAATTATTTACATTTTCATTGTGTCGGTATTTTATACCAATTATTTCCAAGCAGTTCCCTCTTGAAGACAGTCGAGAGTTTCTTGGTAAATCGCCTTAAAAAGAAAGGGAAGGTGTTGAAGAATCTTGGTACCTTTACACTGCTCTTGTAATAATGTTGATAGAATTACCGACGGTATACACATTGGACTCCTGCTCTTGTAATAATGTTGATAGAATTACCGACGGTATGTCACATTAGCTGTACTTGTGTCCTTTTACCTGGCCCAGAGGCTTGTGCATGGGTGGGAACTCCAGTTGTGCTGCAGCTCCCACTCCATACTGGTCCAGAGTGGAGCGTGTGTGTCAGCCACATGTTCTTGATCAGATCATGCACCATAGTGCATGATCTGATCAATCGATGGCAATATAAGAACAGGAAAATACCTCCCTAGGTGGTTGCTGGGTACCTAACACTTCCGCTTTTTATTGAGGGTATTTTGCACTCTGTCTAGCCTTTCGCTCTATGAAAAATATTTGGGGTATAACTGGAGAGGGTTTCGGGGGGTCAACGCCCCCGAGGCCTGGTCTGTGACCAGGCCTCGTTTTCCGATTTGAAATTAATTCTTCCAGCTTTTTTTAGGTGTAAATTATAATGCATCTTTCTCGCCTATATTCCAGGAAGTTTACTTCAAGGGACATTGGCGTTCCTAATAATTTAGATGCTTGACTGGATTAATGTGGGCAGTGAAGGTTCTGTACTCGCCTAGTTGTACTCACCTAGTTGAGGTTGCAGGGGTCGAGTCCCAGCTCCTGGCCCCTCCTCTTCACTGGTCGCTACTAGTGAAGGTTCTGTGTACTTTATCCCGATGCAAGTTTTGTTTTGCTTCCAACAAGCTGTTGTTATACAGTAATATTAAAGTCTAGAGAGAACAAGAGACTTCTTGATGATAAATTAGACACATGTGCAACTCTTGGGTATCTTTATTGAGGAAACGTTTCGCCACACAGTGGCTTCATCAGTCCATACAAAGGAGAATCTTGAAGAACAGGAGGAGAATGAGGTAATCAGTCCCTCAACCTTGAGTCGATGTGACCACATCGACTCAAGAGACTTCTTGTTTTGAGGGAATGTCTTGTTTTGAATTAGTTACCCGGCCTCTCTCCCCTCAAGGAAGGTTCCTTGATGTTGGTGAGGGGCTCTTGATTTAGGGAATTGGATCTGTGCTCCAGTTCCCCGAATTAAGCCTGAATGCCTTCCACATCCCCCCCCCCAGGCGCTGTATAATCCTCCGGGTTTAGCGCTTCCCCTTGATTATAATAATAATAATACCCGGCCTCTCATTTTCTTGGTTATGGTAGCACGGAGGGACTGATCACCTCGAACACCATTTCCCCAAGGTTGATGGACTGATTACATCATTTCACTACACCTTTTTGCCTCTGTATTTGACTGAAGTAGCCTACTGTGTAGGCGAAACTTTTCCACAATGAAGATACCCAACTGTTACACATGTTTTAATCTTTAATTTATCGGTATTTTATACCATTTTCAACATGGTAGTATCAGTGTTGTTGGGCCTGACTATCTTGGGCCAGTGGGTCTGATGCAGTGCTCCTTCCTTAAGTGGATAACTTGGACCTGCCAGTAGGACTGCTGTGGTGTTCCTCCTTATGTTGTGATGCTTGTATAAAAGATCCTGAACATCAAAATGGCATAAGATACCGACAGGTTGTTAGGTAAGACACATATGCAACAGTTAGATATCTTTATTTCGAAACGTTTCGCCTACACAGTAGGCTTCTTCAGTCGAGTACAGAAAAGTTGATAGAAGCAGAAGATACTTGAAGACGATGTAATCAGTCCATCACCCTTAAAGTTTTGAGGTGGTCAGTCCCTCAGTCTGGAGAAGAGCATTGTTCCATAAGAACATAAGAACATAAGAAAGGAGGAACACTGCAGCAGGCCTGTTGGCCCATAGTATGAAACAATATTGAAGAATTGAGACACTTATGCAACACATGGGAATCTTTATTGAAGAAACGTTTCGCCACACAGTGGCTTCATCAGTCCAATACAAAGTAGAAATGGGTAAGGAGAGTAGAAGTATGAGGGAATCAGTCCCTCAACCTGGATTCGATGTGTTCAGTCCATCACTCTTGTAGTAAGTGCAGCATAGGGCCAGAGAGGTGAACTTATATACTGCGGTGAGATGAGTTGAAGCAGGAGGAGGCGGGATCTTAGTGGGACCTGCCACTAATGTAAGTAGGTCATCGTCCAAAGGTTTGGGCAAGCGTTGAAGTCTTTGTATATAAGCCACCTCTCTGGCCCTATGCTGCACTTACTACAAGAGTGATGGACTGAACACATCGAATCCAGGTTGAGGGACTGATTACCTCATACTTCTACTCTCCTTACCCATTTCTACTTTGTATTGGACTGATGAAGCCACTGTGTGGCGAAACGTTTCTTCAATAAAGATTCCCATGTGTTGCATAAGTGTCTCAATTCTTCAACTTGTCGGTTTTCAAAACCATTCATCACATGAAACAATATTGTTTCATACTATGGAACAATGCTCTTCTCCAGACTGAGGGACTGACCACCTCAAAACTTTAAGGGTGATGGACTGATTACATCGTCTTCAAGTATCTTCTGCTTCTATCAACTTTTCTGTACTCGACTGAAGAAGCCTACTGTGTAGGCGAAACGTTTCATAATAAAGATACCTAACTGTTGCATATGTGTCTTACCTAACACATAAAAGATCCTCTTGATATTGTTATTCCTTATTCCTTCATCTGTCTCTTCTGTTCTCTTGATTGTTTAGTCTTTCTCACATTTCAGTTTTTAACTTCAACTTTTCCATTGCGGACTAACCTGAAATTTGTCCTTAATGAACCTCGTATTGTTTCTGTGGCCCACTTCTGCCGCAAACAAAAACAGGCTGGCTGACCTAGCAGTTACTAAGGAAGGCTGGTCTCGTGCCGAGCTGTGACAGTAGACCAACTCATGAAAATGGTCACAGGTATACCGCGGTAATGGGGTGCCCAGGCCAGAAATAAAAACATGCAAGAGAAAAAATTCATAAGACGGTGTGTTGTCACCGAGGATAGTCAGGAAGGAACCTTCCCCCCCCCCGTCTCTCTCTCTCTCTCTCTCTCTCTCTCTCTCTCTCTCTCTCTCTCTCTCTCTCTCTCTCTCTCTCTCTCTCTCTCTCTCTCTCTCTCTCTCTCTCTCTCTCTCTCTCTCTCTCTCTCTCTCTCTCTCTCTCTCTCTCTCTCTCTCTCTCTCTCTCTCTCTCTCTCTCTCTCTCTCTCTCTCTCTCTCTCTCTCTCTCTCTCTCTCTCTCTCTCTCTCTCTCTCTCTCTCTCTCTCTCTCTCTCTCTCTCTCTCTCTCTCTCTCTCTCTCTCTCTCTCTCTCTCTCTCTCTCTCTCTCTCTCTCTCTCTCTCTCTCTCTCTCTCTCTCTCTCTCTCTCTCTCTCTCTCTCTCAGCGTCAGGAGTGACAGTGAATCACAGCGTCAGGACTCTGGTTTCATGATAGGTTCCCCTGACATAAAAAAAAAATCTGGTAAGGCTACACTGTCGTGTGTAAAACTTGTAAAATTTTGGAGCAAAGACATTTTACAATAAGCCAATTAAGTCTATTTCCTGTTTCTATCACTGGTCGAGTTTGTTGTTCAGAATGTGCTATTCAATAGGCATGTGCAGAGTTTTTAAACCAGGTCTCGGAGGGTGGAGGAAATTATAAATGCAGAATTTGTATATAACAATATTTCATCTTAGAACGAGTGACCTAAAGAGTATCATCATTGTCTTGGCATCTTTGTGTTAAAAATTCTAGTTATCCAACCTTTCCGTTTTATTGCAGTTGCAATAGCAACTTTGTTGTGCTCATTGAGCTGGAGTTTCTGACATTAACTCCAGATCTCTTACATTTGACTTATGTTCTGTTGGTTTAAGTTTGTCTCGTACTCCAATTGTGGTTTTATTCTCTCCATTCTTCCGTGACGTAGTAACTGTAATCTATCATCATTGAACATCATATTGTTGTTAGTAGCCAACTGGAAGATTTGGTTTATATTAGCTCTGAGGCTCTTTTATGGGTGCCACTTTTTTACAAATTGTAGTATCTTGTGAAGGATGATACAGTGCTATGATTTATGTCAGAAATGAGGAAGAATGGGGCGGGTCCCGTGTTTTTTTTTTTTTTTTGGGGGGGGGGGGACAACTTTCACTGTAACAGCCACTGATTATGTTGTTTACTGTTACTCTTAGATTCTGTTTGTTAGGAAGTTAAATAACCATCTGTCCACCTTCCCAGTTATTCCTTTTGCAAGCATTTTGTTCTCTTGTTACCTCATGATCGCGCTTATCAAAGACTTTTGCAAAGTCAGTGTATATTACATGTGTATTTTGCTTGTCTTCAGGAGTATCCAAGACCATGTCGTAATGGTCCAGTAATTGCGAAAAGCAGGAGCAACTAGTCGTGAATCCATGCTGACCTGGTTTGTGCAACTGCTGCGACTTTGTGATTGGTGCTTCTAAAAACCCTTTTAACTAATATAGATAATATAGGTTGTTTGGGCTGTTCTATATATTTTTTTAGCATTACTTTACTACCAGTTTTGTAGTGTGGGGCGATGTTGGTGTTTTTTAACGACTGGGATGACTCTAGTGTTTAGGCTTCTCCACACGGGACAGGTGTAAAAGTCTTCCAGAGGAAACTGACCAAGTATCAACATCAAGTGGCTAAGATTGAGACACTTATGCAGCATATGGGAATCTTTATTCAGGAAACGTTTCGCCACACAGTGGCTTCATCAGTCCAATACAAAGAGGAAGGCGTAAGGAGAGGAGGAGTATGAGGTAATCAGTCCCATATGCTGCATAAGTGTCTCAATCTTCAACTTGTCGGTTTTTAAAACCATTCATCACATCAAGTGGCTAATTGGCCACTCTTGATCAATATCTAGCCATGAGCTTCGAGATTCATGATACTGTATATAAATGGTGTAGCAAGCCGACGGGTTGATAAATGTCTCGTGCAACATTTAGGAATCATTATTCTGGAAACGTTTCGCCAACGCAGTGGCTTCTCCAGTCCACTGGACTGGACTGAAGAAGCCACTGCCACTAAATGTTACACAAGTGACTCATTTATCACTCCTGATCATGCCAGGCTCAGTGATGTCCTGCTGCGGGAGCTGTTGACTTGCATTTTGAATTTAACCTGTCACTTTAAAGCTGTCAGAGACGGACCGAGCTGCGGAGGCGATGATCCTCGAAATTATTTTAACATTCTATAAGTTTCTTAATAATTATTATAATCAGAAATAATAACAATAATCTTTATTTTTAACAGTGCATGACACAGCTGACATCACTTACATAGTATGTAGAAAGCCCCTGGTTATGTGGATCATTTCGGGCAACTTACGTTAGTTTTGTCCCCAGGATGCGACCCCACCAGTCGACTAACACCCAAGGTATCTGCTTACTGCTAGGTGAACAGTGACAGCAGGTGTCCTAAGTAAACACGCCCTGATGTTTCCACCTGTACCGGGGATCGAACCACGGACACTGTGTCAGTTGAGTGCGCTACCAACCGAGCTACGGGACTAATTTTTTTCCAGTTTGTCTGAGATCGAGCCGCGGGGGCGCTCATATCCTGAACCAATAAACACATAGGCACCCTGTTTTTCGTGTTTCTTTTCGCGCGTTTAAATTCTAGGAACCCTGGGTATAGAATATATGTTAGGCCTAAGAACAAGTAGTAGGAATGATTTAAAATTTGGTAAATATAGTGGCGATATACAGTAGGAATCTGAACCTTATACTTGGGATGCAGTAGGATTAATTTCCCAGGGTTATCCCACTCTGCCAAGTGGTCCAGGATATGACTCACAGGACCTCGAGCGCCTGTGGGAGTTGGGGTGGGAGAGAAAGTAGATAGGGCGGGGGAGGGGTATGTGGAATGCCAAGAGGATGGGCGGTGGTGTGGTTAGCAGACGTGAAAGAAGGCCGGGGTTGTGGAGGTTTTATTTAATTATTATTATTGCTAGTTATTATTTATTATTGTTACAATAACTAGCAATGATAATAAAAATAATTAGGAATAATAATTATGAGAAGGAGCGTATGCGCCAGAAACACAGCACTTGGAGTAAGGGAGGTAAGAAGGGTTGATCCTAGGAGCTAGAAGAGGGCAGCCTCCAAATTGAAATCCTTGAATCGAGAGAGAACTTGATCAAGGCACTTCCCCCTTGGTGGGGGGAAAGGGGGGGTTGCCTGGTAGGAGGAAAGTTGATATTGTTGAAGTGGCTGAGGGGGGGGGGGTAGAGAGAGCGCTAAAACCTCAGTGTTCACATAATCTGGCATTCACCTTCCCAACCCTAGCTCTTGAGTGTGTTCTTATAATCAAGGTCAGTGTATCACCGTGGGTAAGGACGTCACATGCGTGACTGTGACACTGGAATAATAATAGCTTCGTTATGTGACTATTTTAACGAACGCTCTAGTGGTCTGCGTTTTTTCTCGTTCTTCACGAGTTCATATTCTCTGTGCGCACTGTTGAATTTCTTGGCTTGTGTTATCAAATTTGGTCAAGTTTTGCTTACGAACGACAGTTAGACCTATTCTGAAAAAAAACTAGCCTAGGCTATGTAACGTTGATAAATTAGACACATGTGCAACTCTTGGGTATCTTTGTTAAGGAAACGTTTCCTTAATAAAGATACCCAAGAGTTGCACATATGTCTAATTTATCAACATGTCGGTTCTGTGAACCATTCATCTACAAACCTGTCAGACACTTCAACTTCTTGGGATCTTAATACTTGGGAATTCTTCGCTTGCCTAACCCTTGGGCACGACCTACTTCCACATTGAACAAATGTGACACCACCTATGACTGCTGCACCTCTCCTGCCTACGGTTTATAAGCTGCTTCTCCGCTCATATGCCGTATTCTACTCAAGATTGATGGACTGAACACATCGACTCAAGGTTGAGGGACTGATTACCTCATTCTCCTCCTGTTCTTCAAACTGATGAAGCCACTGTGTGGCGAAACGTTTCCTTAATAAAGATATCCAAGAGTTGCACATGTGTCTAATTTATCAACGTGTGAGCTCTGTGAACCATTCATCTACAACTATGTAACGTATCTACCTGGAGTGTATTTTGATGGTCAACGCCCCCGCGGCCCGGTTCCGGGCCAGGCCTCTGGTTTATTGAAGACAACCAGAAGTCTGTTGGTAATTCTCCCTGCGTATGAAAGGAGGTCATTGAAAAGTCTTGGTTCCTTCTAACTTATCGAGACATATGCTTAATAAATGATGGTGTAATCAATCCATCAACCTTGGAGGAAAAAGTATTTGAGGTGGTCAGTCCCTTTGCCTGGAGAAGGGTTCAGTTCCATGGTCTGGAACGATATCGTTCCAGACCATGGAACTGAACTCTTTTCCAGACAGAGGGACTGACCACCTCAAATACTTTCTCCAAGGTTGATGGACTAATTACATTATCTTTGTCATTACTACTGCTCCCTTTGTATTTGTGTGAAGAAGTCTGCCGTGTAGGCGATACGTTTCATCAATAAAAGATACCCAACTGTTGCACGTGTGTCTTAATCTTCAAGGGTGATGAAGTTTATAATCAGAAATCTTCCCTCCTATGAAGACAG
Organism: Cherax quadricarinatus; assembly: GCF_038502225.1. Lineage (NCBI taxonomy): Eukaryota > Metazoa > Arthropoda > Malacostraca > Decapoda > Parastacidae > Cherax > Cherax quadricarinatus. Next base: position 8,646,213 of record NC_091335.1, on the reverse strand, counting down.
GATGAAGACACTGAACTTTCACTCTAGAAAGGCGTAGAACTTGGGGAGATATAAATGAAGTGTGTAGGTGGGAAACTGGAATCAATAAGGGATATTAATAACCTGCTGAGACTTACCAAGACAGGACTCCCAGCTAGTTGATTCAGGCTGCACAAATTAAGCTTTATGTATATAGAGAAGTACTAGTTTGTCTGTGGTCGAGTTGAACAAAGTGACGAGTATCGTAACTAGGAGGCGAGAACTTCTGGATTAACGGATTTAAGGACGTAGCTAATTACCGGTTTTCAAACAGCTGTCGTTACGTGGAAAAATCTTCCGACTAGGGTAATAGAGGTTAAGACCCTGGGTAGCTTTAAAAAAATATACGAGTGGGAGGGGCTGGGTTTGATGGGTATTTGGGGTACGAAAGCAAATTCTTGGGTACCTCTGCGGAAAGGTCGGACCGATAAATGGGTGTTTTGATAAGGACCTGCCATATGGAACTGAACTTCTCGAGGGTGAGGGACTGACAACCTCAAATCTACAACTTCAAGGGTGATGGACTGATAACATCGTCTTCACATCTCTACTGTTCCTGCCTATTTTCTGTACTCGACTGAAGAAGCCTACTGTGTAGGCGAAACGTTTCGGAATAAAGTTGCTTAACTGTTGCCTATGTGTCTTACCTACCAAGGACCTGCCTTGTATAGACCAATAGGTTAGCTGCAGTGTTCTTTAAAAAATAGGTTGGGCAGGTACGTGCGTGAGTTAGACCTACCAAGCATGGGCCAGTAGGCGTACTGGCAACGCCAGTTTTAGGACTTGTCGTGGGTGGGTCCCCCCCCCCCACTCTGGTGTTCCTGTGTGTACGTGTTTGCGTGCTTGCATGCATGTCAGTTATCATGCCTGCCATTCACTGGGAACTCCACCAGGCTGGTCTTAACAATCTTGGTATCCCAGGTGTACGTTGTGTGTGTGTGTGTGCGTGCGCGCGCGCTTCAGGTAGCTCGCTAGGCTTTAAAATAGTGGATAGATTAATTGTAACGTTAGTAGTAGCCACTATCGCTTTTAGACACATTATTTTGGGTAGTCCAAAATTATTATAATTATATTATTACTATTACTTGCAAAATTATTATTACAAGTATTATTACTGCCGTCAGTGGTATAATTATAATTATTACGATTATTATTACTATCACCAGTTTAATTATTACTCTTACAACTATTATCACAGGCATTATTATTATTATTATTATTATTATTATTATTGAAGTTCTGATCTAGTGTGGGGTTATTCAGTGTAAGATGAATACTTGAAGATCGACTGCAGAAACCGGTCTCCAGTATGTCACAAGCAATCTTACTGGCTGTAAGGTTTCTTCTTGCGTCTGTTTAAGTGGCTCGTGAGTTTCCTTGTTTGATATCATGTTTATTTTTCCACTATAATCTTCCGTGTCCATAATTACTATCTCATTTGCTTTGTCTGTTTCGTAAGGTGAAGTCCAGGATCTTTCCTTAATTCATGGTATAACTTAAATCTTTGGAAATATAAATACAAATGCAGTATAATGTGATCCTTTATTGACAACGTTTCACCCACACAGTGGGCTTTTTCAAGTCACACACGGATCTGTGTGACTTGATCCGTGTGTGGCTTGAAAAAGCCCACTGTGTGGGTGAAACGTTGTCAATAAAGGATCACATTATACTGCATTTGTGTTTATATTTCCATTGTGTCGGTATTTTATACCATTTATTTCCACTTAAATCTTTGAGGACAATTGTGTTGCAGAAGTCTGAGCTTCACCCAGACTTCTGCAACACAATTGTCTATAGTACACAGTACACAGAGTTGTACACAGGTCAGCCAAACTGTGAAGGCTTACCTGTGTACAATTCTCGAAACTTTTATAGGTATGATGTGTTAACTTTGTGAATGTTGATCATTTAGGAGGGGAGAGTCTAGGGTCAGAGGTCAGCAGGAGGGTGAGTCTAGGGTCAGAGGTCAGCAGGAGGAGAGAGTTGAACAAGTTGTTATTAATTGAAACTACTGAGAAAACGATAAGCACAAATCGTTATACTCTGAATTACAAGGTCATATTGTGTGTATACATTGTTCCAGACTATGGTGCAGAACTTTTGTCCAGACTAAGGGACTGACCACCCCAAAACTACATCTTCGAGGGTGATGGATTCATTACATCATCTTTACACTTCTGCTTCTGCTGTTTTCTCTGTATTCGACTGAAAAAACCTGTTGTGTAGGCGAAACGTTTCGGAATAAAGATACCTAACTGTTGCATATGTCTTATCGACTTGTTGGTATTGTATACCATTATCATATTGACAGCCAGTGGCAGGTGCAGTGGAAACCTGAGCCAACACTGAGGAAACTACAAAGGTGTGGACGGGTAAAGGTGGGGAATGAGCTGGGAAGACTATTTATATTCGTGGTAAAAAGAATTGAACACTAGAGAAATTGGGTATAGATAGGTAAAATGTTCTTCAGGAAATAGTACATATCGTATGATGATCCGCAGCTGGAACTTTTGGTCATCTGAATGATGCCTTCCGCTGGCTAGCCCTCCCCTCCATTCCTTTAAAAATTATGGTCATAATTATAACAAGATTGAGTATAGAATGCCACTCGGTGCCTGGGATAACGTAGTGCTAAGTTTGTCTCTTTAGTAGAAGTGTACACAAGTAACCTTCTCTCCGTCTTGGACTGAACCACGACAAGATTGTTTCTCCTATGTGGGGGCTGTTTGTGTGTTGTTCCAGTCACTGTATCGTGATTTTTTGTTCGTTAGTAGAAGTGGGAAGGGACAAACGGAAGGGAAGGAGAGAAAGCCAGACATAACAGGAAACGGTGGAGGGGATAAGAGAAGTGTGCTAGGAAAGGTATCTAGAAGAGAGCCCAGGAGATGAACGGGACACTGAACAGTGCTCTGAGATCAAAAATTGATCTAAATACATTATGCAATGACCACGAACAAGCTATGCAAGCTGACGATACAGGGGGGGGGGGTTGAATGATAGCTCTAGGCCTTTAGTGTTGCAGTCACCTTTAGGAGCTTGCAGTGTTGCAGAAATAAGTAGGAAGTCCAGGTAGATTCGTTCAAGGTAACGATAATAAGAAGGTGAAGCAACCAGAAGAGCTTGGAGTTAGTGATGGGACGATACCAATTTTTTACCGGTACCATCAACATTAGTCAATACCGTTACTCTGGCACCCATATTTAGAGTAACTGTTGATAAATTAGACACGTTTCACTACGCAGTGGCTTCATCAGTTCGATACAGAGGAGAATGGTGAAGATCAGAAGTTTGAGGTAATCAGTCCCTCAGCTTGGAGTCTATTATATCTACTGTGGGGCGTAACGTTTGCAAAATATCTTTACCTTTGAGTTTCGAGAGTCTTTTTACTCCCGGAGCCCGGCCATGGGCCAGACTTGTCTGGTGCTTGCCTAGTCAGTCAAGCTGTTGCTGGCCTGCTGCCCCACATATCCATCACAGCCTGATTGATCTGGCACCTGGTGAAGATGCTTGTCCAGTGTACGTGTTGCACAAATGTCTAATTTATCAACCTGTCGGTTCTCTGGACCATTTACATATATGAAGTGACTGTGCGTGTGGTAATAAATGAAGCCAAAAGGCAGTATGTAAACACATCAGGAAAGACGAAAGTGGAATCGAAGCTGCCTCATAGCCACATAATCAGGAAAAACGACTGTCGAGTACTCTTGTTATCTTAGGTTGTGGTATTAAATTGATAATACTGATAAATATCTTACCTTATTTAAAAACAAGAGGTTACAGGGCATGAATTATTAGCTATCAGTGGTAGCTCTAGGCCACAAGGTGAGGCATACCTTACCTCTGATGAGTTTAGAGTCTCATACTACTCTCGGAGTCAGACCATGGGCCAGGCTCGTTAGGTAAAAGGCATGTTAGGTAAAAGGCATGTTAGGTAAAAGGCGTGTTAGGTAAAAGGCATGTTAGGTAAAAGGCGTGTTAAGTAAAAGGCATGTTAGGTAAAAGGCATGTTAGGTAAAAGGCATGTTAGGTAAAAGGCGTGTTAAGTAAAAGGCATGTTAGGTAAAAGGCATGTTAGGTAAAAGGCGTGTTAAGTAAAAGGCATGTTAGGTAAAAGGCGTGTTAGGTAAAAGGCGTGTTAAGTAAAAGGCATGTTAGGTAAAAGGCATGTTAGGTAAAAGGCGTGTTAAGTAAAAGGCATGTTAGGTAAAAGGCATGTTAGGTAAAAGGCATGTTAGGTAAAAGGCATGTTAGGTAAAAGGCGTGTTAAGTAAAAGGCATGTTAGGTAAAAGGCATGTTAGGTAAAAGGCGTGTTAAGTAAAAGGCATGTTAGGTAAAAGGCATGTTAGGTAAAAGGCATGTTAGGTAAAAGGCATGTTAGGTAAAAGGCATGTTAGGTAAAAGGCATGTTAGGTAAAAGGCATGTTAGGTAAAAGGCATGTTAGGTAAAAGGCGTGTTAAGTAAAAGGCATGTTAGGTAAAAGGCATGTTAGGTAAAAGGCATGTTAGGTAAAAGGCGTGTTAAGTAAAAGGCATGTTAGGTAAAAGGCATGTTAGGTAAAAGGCATGTTAGGTAAAAGGCATGTTAGGTAAAAGGCATGTTAGGTAAAAGGCATGTTAGGTAAAAGGCGTGTTAGGTAAAAGGCGTGTTAGGTAAAAGGCGTGTTAGGTAAAAGGCGTGTTAGGTAAAAGGCGTGTTAGGTAAAAGGCGTGTTAAGTAAAAGGCATGTTAGGTAAAAGGCATGTTAGGTAAAAGGCGTGTTAGGTAAAAGGCATGTTAGGTAAAAGGCATGTTAGGTAAAAGGCATGTTAGGTAAAAGGCATGTTAGGTAAAAGGCATGTTAGGTAAAAGGCATGTTAGGTAAAAGGCATGTTAGGTAAAAGGCGTGTTAGGTAAAAGGCATGTTAGGTAAAAGGCATGTTAGGTAAAAGGCATGTTAGGTAAAAGGCGTGTTAAAAGGCATGTTAGGTAAAAGGCATGTTAGGTAAAAGGCATGTTAGGTAAAAGGCATGTTAGGTAAAAGGCATGTTAGGTAAAAGGCATGTTAGGTAAAAGGCATGTTAGGTAAAAGGCGTGTTAGGTAAAAGGCGTGTTAGGTAAAAGGCGTGTTAAGTAAAAGGACACTCGTGCAACTAATGCGACAATTTATTGTTGGTAATTCTGCCGACATAATATAAGACTGAGTGTCAAGAACTCCAGAAAGTTTATGGTAAACACTTGAGATATCAAAATTGAGCTACCATATCACTATATAAAATTACAAAATAAGAAAAGGCACTCTATTAATATGTATTGTAAACTGTCATCACATATCTAGGAACAATGCACAAGATGGAAAGACACCCAACTGTTGCCCATCGAACATGACCCGCCGCTGGAGCTTTTGATCAGAGGTCTTCCGTTGGCTTACCCCGTCCACCCCTTTAAAAATTTTTGTTATGATTATAACCATTTTTAAGTTGTATGATAAAGTACATTAGGAAAATCTTGGTGGGATTGCTTTTTCAAGTCACACACAGATCTGCATATGTGTTTATAGTTCCTTGATGCTGGTGAAGGGTTCTTGATCTAGGGAATTAGATCTAGGTTCCAGTTCCCTGAATTGAATCTGAATGCCTTCTGTTCCCTCCCCTTTCCCCCTCTTTCCCTCAGGCGCTGTATAATTCCCATGGGTTTAGCACTTCCCCATAATTATATGAAATGAGTGAGGGTCATTTAAGAATGTTGACTAAAGTGGTGGTGGTGGTAGTAGATGTAGTCGTCTTGAGAGCTGGTCAGTGCCAGCTCCACTACGCTCCTCCTACACCGTTATCTTCCCCACAGGCAACCAACGGTGCGTCTCTGCTCACCTTTATACCTTTGAGTTTCCAGAGTTTACCTACTCCCGGGGCCCGGCCCTGGGCCAGTCTTGTCTGGTGCTTGCCTGGTTAACCCAGCTGTTGCCGTAGGTGGCACGTTGGCCCACATACCTATCACAACCTGGTTGATCCAGCACTTGGTGAAGGTACATGTCCACTTTCCTCTTGAAGGCTTTTACACTTTCCCGCCTCACTCTCTCAAGTTTAGCATTTTCTTTAAACGTTTTGAAAGTTTTCAAGAGGAAACTTAACCAGTTTTAGGGAGTTTTGGATCAACCAGGTTGTGATGGCTATCTGGGTGATCAGTGGGCTGAAGGTAGCTATAGCCTTCTTGATCTAGCGGTCAAGAGGAGTGGGGTAACGGATAGGGAAGCAAGAGTAGAACAACTCTCTCAGCACAGGTGAGGCTAGAGAGAGTTGTTGCCTGGGTTCCCATTCATTCGTGTAGTGAGGTGGGGGGGGGGTACAGCTGCTTCTACTGGTGGTGGTGGTACTGCTGCTTCTAATGGTGGTGGTACTGCTGCTTCTAATCCTGGTGGTGGTGCTGCTTCTACTGGTGGTGGTGGTACTGCTGCTTCTACTGGTGGTGGTGGTACTGCTGCTGCTGCTTCTACTGGTGGTGGTAGTGGTGCTGCTGCTGCCGCTAGTGCTGCTGCTTCTACTGGTGGTGGTGGTACTGCTGCTTCTAATGGTGGTGGTGCTGCTGCTAGTGTTAGTGGTGCTGTTGGTGGTGTTGCTGCTGTTGGTGGTGCTGCTGTTAGTGGTGGTGCTGCTGTTAGTGGTGGTGGTGGTGGTGCTACTGCTTCACCACCTGTGCCTCCTCCCTCAAGCGCTCTCCCCCTCCCTCATCACAAAGCTTTAACAGAAATAATGCACACCAGCATTGTACGACTATCTTGTTAACATAAGAACGAAGGAACACTGCAGCAGGCCTACTGGCCCATGCGAGGCAGGTCCAAGTCTCCTACCGGCTTAAGCCAATGCACCCAACCTAGTCGGATCAGGTCACATTGACTTAAGGGAGGAACACGGCAACCGACCTGGTAGCACAAGCTATCAGGTCCAACTCACACCCACCCACATCCACTCATGTATTTATCCAACCTATTTTTAAAGCTACACAACGTTCTGGCCTCTATAACTGTACTTGGGAGTTTGTTCCACTCACCCACAACTCTATTACCAAACCAGTATTTTCCTATATCTTTCCTGAATCTGAATTTTTCCAACTTAAAACCATTGCTGCGAGTCCTGTCTAGGCTAGATATTTTCAGCACACTATTTACATCCCCTTTATTTATTCCTGTCGTATGTGGTAATTACATTGTAGGAACACTCGCGATGTACGGCTAACGGATTATAAACTGTAGTTTGTGTGGGAATAACCGTAATATGCGGCTGCTTTATTGTATGTAATAGCTCGCTTTATTTTCTCAATAAAATATAATTATTTTCCCCTGTCATGAGAGGAAATAACAATAGACCCCTGGCTGTCTTCAGCAGGGAGACGGACAGGTACCTGAAGTCAGTACCCGATCAGCCGGGCTGATCATGCAGCCAGCAGTAACAGCCTGGTTGATCAGGCCCTGATCCACCGGGAGGCCTGGTTACAGACTGGGGTGCGGGGGGCGTTGACCCCAACGAATGACCTCCGGGTAGACTCCAGGTAGATATTCCATCAACCAGGAAAGGTTTCATACATGGTGATGGAATCTGTCAGCCTGGGCTGGGAGACTTCAGTAGGGCAGTGAGGATATTGTCATAGTCTTCCTTCCACTAAGGGTTTAATAGCTAAGGCAGCTTTAAGGTTCCTTTACGGAGAGAAAAATGGAGAGAAGGACGGATGGGGAGACAGGTAAAGGTGCACCTAGGGGGTGGTGGTGGAGGTGCACCTAGGGGGTGGTGGTGGAGGTGCACCTGGGGTGGTGGTGGAGGAGGGATCCGGTAGGTGAAATTCCTTGCTAAGTGGGACACTGGCCTTGGGCACTGTACAATCACGACCTGCTCGCTTACCAACTACGCCGTGCCGTCTTGATACTCTCCCAGGGGGCCCTGCTCGTCCTCCCACTGGGCATTGGTTGTATCCCCAGGGGACTCTTTAGTTTTCCCCTGTTTACCTGAAAACTATTCCAAGGGTGACCGTCGCTGAGGTCTGGTCCTAGACTACACCTTCTGGTTGGTGGTCTGATCAACCAGGCCGCTGGTGCGAGCCACGTAAGCACCACAGTCTGGATGGTCAGAAACTGACTTGAGAAACTATCAAAAGTTCCCTCTTGAAGACAGTATAGGGGTCTGCTGGTAATCCCCCTTATGCATGAAGGGAGTGTGTTGAAGAGTCGCGGTCCCTTTACACTCATCGAGTTCTCTTTGGACTCATCGTTCCCCTGTACTACACTGCAGCTGGCCTACTGGCCCATGCTAGGCAGGTCTAACTCGTATTTATATAACTCCAACTTATTTTTTTTAATTTATATTAGTAGTGAAGGCTCTCTGTACATTCTTTAATTCTGCCATTTCACTCGCCTTAACAGAAAGGTACTGTTAGTGTACACAAGTAATCCAGTCCAAAAGTAATTCAGAATCAGCGAGGTAAAAAACTCGGTTCCTCAAGGCACTGTCCTGGCACCTCTTCTGTTTCTTATCCTCATAGCATACATAGATATAAACACTCGTCAGAGTGATGAATGGTTTGAAAAACCGACAAGTTGAAGATTGAGACACTTATGCAGCATATGGGAATCTTTATTCAGGAAACGTTTCGCCACACAGTGGCTTCATCAGTCCAATACAAAGAGGAAGGCGTAAGGAGAGGAGGAGAATGTATCATGTGGGAGTTCGATACGTGGATTAGGGTAGAAATACTCACGTAGGCTGTTATACGTATAATTACTGATATGTGGACAGAGCCCGCAGCCGTACCTATCTCCTTGGCTACACTCGTAAAACTGACTAGCCGTCTGGCCAGTACCCCGTAGTGGGTGTTTTGAAATAGTGTCAGCTCAGCACAATATGAAGACCGTGACTCAAGACGGTTGGTCGTTGATTCAACGGACGGTTACTGGTAACTGGTTACTACTGAGACTGGTAACTGGTTACTACTACTGAGAGCTCGGCGACGCTAACGTATGTCGTCCCGACATACAACTAATACAAACTAGAGATGGCAGGTACGGCTTGGGCTGATTCTATACAATGTCAAAGTACACAACATTAACATTATAGATACATAAGTAGAACATTGGAATGAAAGCTTACGTAACTGAAACTGTAATGCAATACAAGGTATACTATAGTACAACTTAGAACTCAACAAATGAACAACGAACTCTACGTTGAGATTACAAGTGATAAAAACAAAAATTTTGATCGATCGATCTGTATTCGTGTGATCTACGGATTCTGAGGAAGGAATATATACAAAGAAAGAGTGTTTAACAGAAAGGCAGATTCGGTGCACGCAAATCTAGACTGTTAACTCTCAGAATGCGGAGAGAACATGAACACAAAAAAAAAATTTTTTGAATACTGATAAGTTGATACTGTAATTATTCATCTATACAGGTTATTTACATTTAACCCCAACTCTGCTAAGGCAAGATTGGCATATGCAGAATGGGTGTCATCTCTGGGAGGATCAAACTCTGTAGCATTGGCTAACTCATGCTGTATTTGAGGCAAATCTGAATTGGAAGTTACAAATGATACTTGAGGATTTCTCAATACCTGTCGTGTACGTAGGGAATAACGACATTCAGGTTGATCGTCTGACTGAGTATCAGAGGAAGAGAGTACAGGATCAGGAGGATTGTCAGAGTGTGTCACATTAGTCTGGGTTGGAACATCATTATCATCACATACTAACTTCATATGATCCAAATGCGATTCTTTATACTGACCAGTACTAATCTCTCTAACCTTATACTTATTACCAGTGATATGTTCAACTACTCGATAAGGACCAACAAACCTTTGATCAAGCTTTGGCATAGCAGACGTTTTGTTAAAATTAGTCAGCATAACTCTCGAACCTACTTTGATTTTGGATGGCTTTACTCGAGTATTTGCGACTCTTGTGAATTCAGCTGTTGATTTATGAAGTGTTTCACGGATTCTTCTAAAAACACTTTGAGCTAAGCTGGTACGAGTTGCTACGAAATCATCAGGGTTGTAATTTGGTTTCGGATTAGAATACAACAACTCATAAGGCAAACGTTTATCTACACCATACAATGCATAATGTGGAGTGTCACCTATAGAAACATTGTAAGCAGAATTTATAGCACACTGCACATCAGGTATAACTTCATCCCAAGTTTCACTGTTGGGATTGATAGTGGCTCTCAAGACATCAAGTACTTTCTTATTGGTTCGTTCCGCTAACCCATTGCTGGCAGGATGATGAGGAACAATGGTGGATTTAGTGATCTTGTACAAGGTACACAAATTCTCAAGAATTTCATTACAGAATTCACCTCCATTATCTGTTACTAGGGACTTAGGGGTGGTATGCCTGCAGATAATGCGTTCTTTAAATGCTTTAGCTACTGTCTCGGCAGTCTTATCTGCAATAGGAACTAACTCGCAATATCTGGTGAAATGGTCTACCATAACACACAGATGTTTGTTACCTTGGAGGGAACATTGGAAATTAGTTAACAAATCTAGCGCAACTCTTTCCCAAGGTTCGCTAGTAGTTGGATACACTTGGATTGGATTAGGACCATTAGCATTGCCTTTATGTTGCATGCAGACACTACATTTCCTAACATACTCAGAAATATCAGTTGCCATACGAGGCCAAAAGTATTTCAATCTGGCTTGTTTTACTGAACGATCCATACCAGGGTGTGCAACACCTGGTACATCGTGAACTAGCTGTAAGGCTACATTCACTAGTGACTGTGGAATTACTAACTGGTATACTCTTCTGCTAGGAGTACCCAACTCGGCTGTTCGATACAGTAATTCGTGGTTCATGAGAAAGTCACTGATGGTGCTGGTGGCTTCACAGTCAGAATGATCTTCCTGGAGCAGGAATCGAATCACACCAGACCACATGGGATCGGTTCTTTCTTACTGGAAGGAATGAACAAACTCGGAGGAGTGGATGACTCCCCCCGGTTGAAAAAAAAAAAATTAACGCTATAACACGCAATATGAGCAAGGGAGAACGAATCTACTATCTCAAACTACAAGCACAGGAGAAAAGAAATGAACACGGTGAACAATGCTGATATTCTGAGTCGCACACAGTGACATGAGGTATCAGCTATAAACTTCACTTGCAAACATTAACAACATGGAAGTTACACGAGAAATAACTTCTTACAATGCACTGATTACTGTCAACTAGGATGGGATCACAATCTGAAACACAAGGGACAACAACAACACTCAAGTGAGCACACTAGCCACAGAAACGTCTTTCTGCAATGGCTGGTGGCATCAGCAAGAGATGGCATAACTCGTTGCAAGTTCTTCTCAAAGCGTCCCCTGGGAAGGAACGAATACTTGAACAAGTCGCCATCGCAAGGATAGTAAGCACTATCCTGCGTGCACGATATTGTGGCTGGAGTCCAGACAGGAGTGACAGCATTACTAGTGCCTGACCGCTCGGCTACGTTAATAAGTAATTCACGGATCTATAGGAACTTAATCTGAACTTCACATTTCGCAGCACTTTAACAAATCTCAGATACAAGCTGTGAGAACAAACACATTGCTCAAGGGCTAGGTATTGTCTTTCAGTCAGTAAGGGAATGTTGGTACTGTAGACTGATTCATATTGACTTTGACAGGCATGATACACTAAGTGAACATTCAAAAGTGACTGGGACATGACCGCAAACCATGCTTCAAGACTATGTACATGGCCATTGAATAAAGGTAACGCATCAAGGGAATCACGAGTATAACTATAATATCTCGGTGTCTGAGTCGGTCTGTCAGTCGGTAAGGAACTGTGAGGACTGATGACAGGACCAGCAGTAGTAGCCTGAGAGGTCTGAGTGTCGACATTCACTAAAGTATCACTTGACGGTATGTGAGACATAATGGCAAAGTAGCACGAGAACAAATAAGGCAAAAATAATGAACAATAAAAATGATATAAAATTCTAGAATTGAAATGAAAAGATATACAACTAATTCTGCAGAATAATACCTAAATACACTGCAAGAGGAATGAAAACTCAATTTAAAGGACTATTGACCAAGGGAAAAAAATTTATATTGAAATATACAAGTAAAAATATTACTGGAGACTGAATTAAATTCAAAATGAGCTGTCTTTACTCTTGCTAATAAAGAAATTAATTAATTAAAATTTTAAATCAATGTGAAAATATCAAATAAAATTATTAAATTGTTAACTGGGAAATTTTAAATATTTTCTAAGAATGCATAGACAAAACTAAAATATAATTCACAAGATATCAATAAAAGAAAATAATTCACTGCAGAACAAGTTCAAAAATAATTCACTTCAGAACAAGTGCAACAAAATAAAGTATAGAAATTATCACTGAAGTCGAGAGTAGGAGACGGGCGGTGACTGGTGACGGGGGATGAGTGGCATGGTGTCCCGCGCGGTGATGGCTGACGTCACCTACACTCACTGTTGTCGTGAAGAAATGTGCGTTCTAGGCGAACTCACATAACTGGCTTTATCTCGTTGGCACCAGCTACAATCTCTTGACCAATTATGTGAGCCAAAACAGTACTAGGACCCGGTACAAGGGTGCAAACAACCACAGGTAGATGAGTGGATGGCTGGTGGTGGTGGATGGTGGGTGTGACTCTCGCTGGGGTACTGCCGCGCACCCCGGGTGGTGGGAGAGAGAGTGGTGGGGGGGGACGCTGGGGGTCTGCCGCGCACCCCACTCACCCACGAAGATGGCTAACAACCCACTCTATGCCACAGGAATGGTAAAAAAAAAAAACCACTCTTAGCATCCAACAGGGAGCACAGCGATATAAACAATACCTCAGAGGAGCTTGGCTTACTTCTTACTGCGTGGCTTACTTCTCTCTCTCAGCTGGGTTAGAAGCTGGGTTGGCTGGCTGGCTTACCCCACGAGAATGGATGACTGGAAGACGTGTAACGATGCACAAAGCACGGAGGAGCCGTTGGATGACAGGAGACAGGCTGGATGATAGGCTGACTGGCGTTCACTTCCACAGTCTGGCTTACTGACTGGCTTAATTGCAAAATCCGGGTCAACCCCTCGGAGATGAAGCAATTAGCACACGAACTAAGCCAGGAAGCTTGAAACGGCTGCAACAGGCTTGCAGGCAGTAGGTAGTGAGTGAGGGTATAAGCTGCTGGCTGGAGGGTGTGAGGGGAGGGCATTCACCTTTGACCCTGCCGGCCACTCACAACAGTCTTCAAACGCCTTGAATTACTCTTAAAAACGTAAATCCACGCTCCACACCGCTGTACACCATTTATCATGTGGGAGTTCGATACGTGGATTAGGGTAGAAATACTCACGTAGGCTGTTATACGTATAATTACTGATATGTGGACAGAGCCCGCAGCCGTACCTATCTCCTTGGCTACACTCGTAAAACTGACTAGCCGTCTGGCCAGTACCCCGTAGTGGGTGTTTTGAAATAGTGTCAGCTCAGCACAATATGAAGACCGTGACTCAAGACGGTTGGTCGTTGATTCAACGGACGGTTACTGGTAACTGGTTACTACTGAGACTGGTAACTGGTTACTACTACTGAGAAATGAGGTAATCAGTCCCTCAACCTGGAGTCGATGTGTTCAGTCCATCAATCTACAAGATTGATGGACTGATGGAACAATTGATGGAACGATTGATGGAACAATGCTCTTCTCCAGACTGAGGGACTGACCACCTCAAAACTTTAAGGGTGATGGACTGATTACATCGTCTTCAAGTCTCTTCTGCTTCTGTCAACTTTTCTGTACACGACTGAAGAAGCCTACTGTGTAGGCGAAACGTTTGGAAATAAAGATACCTAACTGTTGCATGTCTTACCTAACAATCTGTCGGTATTTTATACCATTTTAATGTTCAATTCAGAACGAAAGGAACACGTGAAAGACTTGGGGATAATTATGTCAGCTGACCTTTCTCTCAAAGAACATAATAAGACAAAGGTCACGACAGCCAAGAGGATGACTGAGTGGGTATGAGAACTTTCAGACCAAGGTAAATAATGCCATTGATGACTTTCAGATCGCTAGTGCTCCCTGATTTGGAATATTGCTCATTGTTGACGGCCCCGTTCAAGGCAGGAGAAATATCAGAGCTGGAACAGATACAGAAGTCGTTTATGGCCCGCATAGAGCCAGTAATTCATTTTAACTACCGGGAATGCCTTTAAATCTTAAATAAGTACTCACTGGAGAGGAGGAGAGATGCATGATAATGTATATCTGGAAAGTACTCTAGGGCCTAGTCTCAAATCTGCACACAGCCATAACGTACTAGAACAAGGGTGCGGTGTCCACAGTAAGGGAACACTGTATCAACATCCGTGGCTGTAGGTTATTCAACATCAAGAGGAAACTGAATGATAAGTATCTTCACCAGGTGCCAGATCATTCAGGCTGTGATAGATATGCGAGCCACTAGCAGCAACAGCCTGTATGACTACAAGCACCAGACGAGCCTGGCCCATGGCCGGACTCCAGGAGTTAGAAAGACTCTCGAAACTCTTCAAAAGTATAGAGAGAAAGTCGGACCGAAACGTCGTCATAGGAGTGTTTCTCCTGTGTGCGGGATATTTGTGTATTGTTCCAGTCGTGGTATTGTGTCTTATTCTTCTTTAAAACACCGTTAGTTTAGTTTCTCTTGCTTTGATCTTTTTCTTTCTGCCTTTCCCTCTCTTCCCTCCCCTCTCTTCCCCCTTTTTCTTTCCGTCTTTCCCTGTTCCCCTCCTGAAACGAGCTTAGCTGTTCCTTTAAGAGGCACCTAATTTCCTCCGTCTTCTAATAACATGTTCATTTTTCCACTATAATCTACCTTGTCCATAATTACTATCACATTTCTTTTGTCTGTTTCGTAAGGTGAAGTCCAGGATCTTTAATTCATGGTATAACTTAAGTTTTTGAGGACAATTGTTTAGTTATACCATGAATTATAGATCCTGGACTTCACCTTAAGAAACAGACAAAAGAATTGTGATAGTAATTATGGACACGGTAGATTATAGTGGAAAAATGAACATGTTAGTAGAAGACGGAGGAACTTACGTGCTTCGCGTTGTGTGTGTGTGTGTGTGTGTGTGTGTGTGTGTGTGTGTGTGTGTGTGTGTGAGAGAGAGAGAATGAGAGAGAGAGAATGAGAGAGAGAGAATGAGAGAGAGAGAATGAGAGAGAGAGAATGAGAGAGAGAGAGAATGAGAGAGAGAGAATGAGAGAGAGAGAATGAGAGAGAGAGAATGAGAGAGAGAGAATGAGAGAGAGAGAATGAGAGAGAATGAGAGAGAATGAGAGAGAGAGAATGAGAGAGAGAGAATGAGAGAGAGAGAATGAGAGAGAGAGAGAGAATGAGAGAGAGAGAGAGAATGAGAGAGAGAGAGAATGAGAATGAATATGTGCACATACATACAAGCAGCTACTCACGAAGGCGGAGGAGAGGAAACAGAAGGGAGGACTGTGTTTTGTATCCACAGTATATCTATCATATAGATTAGGGTAGCAGCACAGTGCTCATGAAAGCAATTTTTTTTGGCAATTAAAAAATGCAATTAAAAAATGGTGGCTGGCGTGAGCCGGGTTCAGCTTCGTACAGTGCCGGATGCCGGCTGCTTCGTACAGTGCCGGATGCCAGCTGCTTCGTACAGTGCCGGATGCCAGCTGCTTCGTACAGTGCCGGATGCCAGCTGCTTCGTACAGTGCCGGATGCCAGCTGCTTCGTACAGTGCCGGATGCCAGCTGCTTCATACATTGCCGGATGCTAGCTGCTTCGTACAGTGCCGGATGCCAGCTGCTTCGTACATTGCCGGATGCTAGCTTCTTCATACAGTGCCGGATGCCAGCTGCTTCGTACAGTGCCGGATGCCAGCTAAACACCCAACCGGCTCTCCAAACGACTCATTAAAGTTGAAATACCGAGTCGTTTGCCGTATTTATGAAGTCTTTATTCCAGCCGCTCCTGCGGGGAAAGAAATGTGTTAGAAAGGAACCGCTGAGATTTCTTTCCAATTAGGCGCTGTCAGTGTGACATGCGGTCGTAGGAGGTGAGGGTTGGACTGCAAGTTTGTCTCGCTTCATAAGCACCAATATGGATTTTTTCTTTAAAGTTTTGCAACAGAATTCTAAGTTAGACTAGGTTGTCCTCTGTGTATATAATATATATATATATATATATATATATATATATATATATATATATATATATATATATATATTATATATATACATATATATATAATTATTATTTTTTTTATCACACCGGCCGATTCCCACCAAGGCAGGGTGGCCCGAAAAAGAAAAACTTTCTCCATCATTCACTCCATCACTGCCTTGCCAGAAGGGTGCTTTACACTACAGTTTTTAAACTGCAACATTAACACCCCTCCTTCAGAGTGCAGGCACTGTACTTCCCATCTCCAGGACTCAAGTCCGGCCTGCCGGTTTCCCTGAACCCCTTCATAAATGTTACTTTTCTCACACTCCAACAGCACGTCAAGTATTAAAAACCATTTGTCTCCATTCACTCCCATCAAACACGCTCACGCATGCCTGCTAGAAGTCCAAGCCCCTCGCACACAAAACCTCTTTACCCCCTCCCTCCAACCTTTCCTAGGCCGACCCCTACCCCGCCTTCCTTCCACTACAGACTGATACACTCTTGAAGTTATTCTGTTTCGCTCCATTCTCTCCACATGTCCGAACCACCTCAACAACCCTTCCTCAGCCCTCTGGACAACAGTTTTGGTAATCCCGCACCTCCTCCTAACTTCCAAACTACGAATTCTCTGCATTATATTCACACCACACATTGCTCTCAGACATGACATCTCCACTGCCTCCAGCCTTCTCCTCGCTGCAACATTCATCACCCATGCTTCACACCCATATAAGAGCGTTGGTAAAACTATACTCTCATACATTCCCCTCTTTGCCTCCAAGGACAAAGTTCTTTGTCTCCACAGACTCCTAAGTGCACCACTCACCCTTTTCCCCTCATCAATTCTATGATTCACCTCATCTTTCATAGACCCATCCGCTGACACGTCCACTCCCAAATATCTGAATACATTCACCTCCTCCATACTCTCTCCCTCCAATCTGATATCCAATCTTTCATCACCTAATCTTTTTGTTATCCTCATAACCTTACTCTTTCCTGTATTCACTTTCAATTTTCTTCTTTTGCACACCCTACCAAATTCATCCACCAATCTCTGCAACTTCTCTTCAGAATCTCCCGAGAGCACCGTGTCATCAGCAAAGAGCAACTGTGACAACTCCCACTTTGTGTGATTCTTTATCTTTTAACTCCACGCCTCTTGCCAAGACCCTCGCATTTACTTCTCTTACAACCCCATCTATAAATATATTAAACAACCATGGTGACATCACACATCCCTGTCTAAGGCCTACTTTTACTGGGAAATAATTTCCCTCTTTCCTACATACTCTAACTTGAGCCTCACTATCCTCGTAAAAACTCTTCACTGCTTTCAGTAACCTACCTCCTACACCATACACCTGCAACATCTGCCACATTGCCCCCACCCCCTATCCACCCTGTCATACGCCTTTTCCAAATCCATAAATGCCACAAAGACCTCTTTAGCCTTATCTAAATATTGTTCACTTACATGTTTCACTGTAAACACCTGGTCCACACACCCCCTACCTTTCCTAAAGCCTCCTTGTTCATCTGCTATCCTATTCTCCGTCTTACTCTTAATTCTTTCAATAATAAGTCTACCATACACTTTGCCAGGTATACTCAACAGACTTATCCCCCCCCTATATATATTATATATATATATATATATATATATATATATATATATATATATATATATATATATATATATGTCGTGCCGAATAGGCAGAACTTGCTATCTTGGCTTAAATAGCAACGTTCATCTTGCCATATAGGACAAGTGAAAATTTGTGTATGCAATAATTTCCCCAAAATCATTCTGAACCTAACGAGAAAAATATATTTCACTGTGTTTGTTTAGTATTAAATTACTGTAAACAAATTTAAAATATATATAGTTGGGTTAGGCTAAAATAAATTGCTCTTGTTATAATAAGGTTAGGTAAGTTTTCGAAGATTCATTTGGAGCAAAATAAAAAATTTTTACATTAACATTAATGAAAAAATGTATCTTTAAACGTATAAGAGAAATTTTTAGAAAGGACTTAATTTTAAATGAGTTCTTGCTAATTGACCAGTTTTACATATTCGGCACATTATATATATATATATATATATATATATATATATATATATATATATATATATATATATATATATATATATATATATATATATATATATATATATATATATATTTATTAACATACTATACCACAACGGCTTAATGTATGATAAAGGCCACCAAAAAAATCTGGGGCGCGAACAGAAAACGGGAATGTACTGGGAGTGGTAGACTTAACTGTTACTGTTTCTGTTTAAGGTGCCTTCATCAGTCACTTATTTGAGTGGTTTTTACAACAGTAGACTGCTGTCAGTGACTAAGAGAATGGGGCTGTTATCAGATGTTTGGTATATTGCTGTAGGAGCCTGGGACGGCGACCTAATCTTTTCCATTTTAATTGCGCTTTCTGCAAATTTCTCATTTTTATTTTATTTTAGGTTCGGTTCGGAGAGGCTAGATTACATTGGCCTGTAAAAATATTTCTAACTAAATTATAAAAATAACACGGCCATGATACTCCTGGCAAAATGGTGGGTGGCTGAATATCTACCTGGGGGATTGTTCTGGGGGTCAACGCCCCCGCGGCCATGTCCTCGACCTGACCTCCCGATGGATCAGTGCCTGGTCAACTAGGCTGTTACTGCTGGCCGCACGTAATCCAACGTACGAGCCACAACCTGGCTGAGCGGGCACTGACCTAGGTATCTAGTTCCCTCTTGAATACAGCCAGGGAGTTTGTTGGTAGTTCCCCTTGTGTATGATGGGAGGCTGTTGATTAGTCTTGGTTCCCAGTAGCTGTGTTTTCTCTTAGTGTACTCCTGGCACCCCTTCTTTTCACTTGGGGATATATTGCACCGTCTGCAGTATTTTTTCCAAAGTTTTCTGTACTTTTTTTTTCTAGATTTGCAATTTGGCCTGCCCGGCAGTATTCCAGCCTAGAGAGAACAAGCGACTTAGAGGATCATAATTGGCTTGGCATCCCTGGTTTTGAAGGTTCTCATTATTTATCCTACCATTTTCCTCGCAAATGTAATAATGACACTTGTGATCCTTGAAGGTGAGATCTTTTGACATCAACACTTCTAAGTCCTTCACATTAATTTTTTCGCTCGATTGTGTGGTTAGAATTTGTTTTATACGTTGTTCTAGCTGTTATTTTCTCAAATTTACCATAACGGAGTAACTGAAATCTGTCCTCGTTGAACATACTGGAGATCTCAAGTCTTCAAGAAGAAACTGGGCAAGTATCTTGACCAGGTGCCAGATCAAACAGGCTGTGATGGGTATGCGGGGCAACAGACCTCCAGCAAAAATATCGTGGTCAACCAGGCAGGCCAGCATCAGACAAGCCTGGCCCAAGGCTGGACTCCGAAAGTAAGAACTCTGTTCTTATCATATGGGTATTGCTTACCAAGACACTCGTACCCTAGACTGGAATATAACTCTACACTATCAACCTTATTTAAGGAGAACACAAAGAACTTTCACAGATTTTTATCAGTTCGATCGAATTCACTCTGACCCACATTTTAATAACACACTCCAGGCAAAGGTAATCCAGTTTAGGGAGAAGTACCATGATCACCCTACGTCACTATACATCTCGGTCACTCTTAGGCTAAAAAGTGCGTCCGCCACTCCTGACTTGTGAACCAGGTAATAGTCACAGCTTTAAAAACGTCACAGGAAAAACACTACCGATAAGTCAGAGCTATTTTGATTAAGTTAGACTATAATAGTTTACGGTAAGTTTACGTAACGTTAAGGTATATTAGGTTTGCTCTGACTTTTTCTTGTGACTTTATTACCTAGATAACTCAGACTAGACGTTCTGGCTGATGGCATGGTCAATCAGACTGTTGGTGCCAGGTGCCCGCATTCCCACGTAGGCTCAGCAACCCAGTTTGAGTTTTTTTTTTTTTTTAGAGAAATTTATCGAGCGATGAGTGAAGGCTTTACTCAGTATATTTATTATGCACCACATACCCAACCTGTGAGTGGTAGTCAAAATATTGCAGAGGCACAAAATGGGTCCAGGGACTGGGCTGCAAAATTCTGATAGCTGAACAAGTTACAGCGGTAATGAACTATTTAAAGTGTTTATATCTGGTTACAGTCGTAATCAGTTATTTATATAGACATCAGTGTTATTTATGCAGACACAAATTAAGTCACAAATATGTTAGTGTAGATTGTGTGAGTTTGAATTAGTGATATTTTGTATTATAGGAAGGCAAACCATACCAAGGGCGGGGTTAGAACCCGCGATCAGAGACTCAAAACTCCAGACCGTCGCGTTACCAAAGTATGCTGGAATTTAAGCCTATTTAAGTGTTTTACCTGGAGGTTATTCCGGGGATCAACGCCCCCGCTGCCCGGTCCATGACCAGGCCTCCCGGTGGATCAGGGCATGATCAACCAGGCTGTTACTGCTGGCCGCACGCAGTCCAACGTACGAGCCACAGCCCGGCTGATCCGGCACTGACTTTAGGTATCTGTCCAGCTCTCTCTTGAAGGCAGCCAGGGGTTTATTGGCAATTCCCCTAATGCTTGATGAGAGGCTGTTGAACAGTCTTGGGCCCCAGACACTTATGGTGTTTTCTCTTAGTGTACCAATGGCGCCCCTACTTTTAATTGGGGGCATTTTGCATCGCCTGTCCAGTCTTTTACTTTCGTATGGAGTGATTTCTGTGTGCATATTTGGGACGTTGGTGCGTTATTAACAATAGACAGTCAGGGGAGGTTATATGATACACAGTTGTTTGAATGTTGGTAGGTTGGTAAAGGTAGTGTTACCAGCAGCCTACAGATGGCATCATAGAAAAACCCTCAAAATCGGTCCCGGGTGACCTGTTCCCTCACCACCAGTGAAAATTGTCCAGATTTAAGCTTGATGGTTACTACCGAAGGGCTTTTCTAGATGCACAGCAGCCATTTTTTTAAGTTGGTTATTTGTGGTTAAATACAGGGTGTGTCAAATTTTTGGACCTAATATCAAAGTATATTTCACGATTGGGTCCATCATTTTGAAACAACGTGTATATGGACAGTAGTCCAGGACGGACCGGAACGTCGTCATAAGCTTCCTTCAAGTGCAGGTTGTTTGTGAATAGTTAATAACGCTTTTTTATTATATTCATCTCCCCAAGTTGATGGGAAAGTAAGTTTACAGGAAGTGTTGGTTCCCATACCAGGAAATTGCTATAAAATGTGTGCGTGTACTTACTAATTGCCAGTCACTTGTCAATAGATACTTGGCTTGTGTCCTGTATGTGTGTACTTAACTAGTTGTGCTTGCAGCTCCTGGCCCCGCCTCTTTACTAGTCACTACTAGGTCACTCTTCCTGCTCCATGAGTTTTATCATACCTCTTCTTAAAGCTATGTATGGATCCTGCCTCCACTGCATCGCTTCCCAGACTTCCAGTTGTCAGAAAAAGTGGGAACAGGGGTAGAGGGAGAGAAAGTGGGAAGGGAGGGAGAGAGAGTGGTAGGACAGGAATGGGTAGGGTACTTCAGAGTCACAGTGAGGTGTCAATTAGCCTGTGTGTGTGTGTGTGTGTGTGTGTGTGTGTTTGTGTGAGAGTTTTGAGTTTGAGTGCGTCCATGGACGCGTTCGGTATGCGTACATATGAAGCGCTCGTGAATATTTGCACCGTCCGCGTGTACGTGTAATTCTCTGACCTGACTTTTACATCTAATGCTGACCCAACCACCTACATGTTAGTTCCTTCTATGTTTATCCTTCTTCCTAGAATACCTAATTCCTAGATACCTAGTGTGTGTGAGAGAGTGAGTGTACCCAGAAAATAACCCTCCTCGCTTCTCCTTAACCATTCTGCCTGCCAGTGATACTAAGTCTACTCTCAGCTTCTACCAGTGTCTGAAGAAACGTGTGTGTGTGTGTGTGTGTGTGTGTGTGTGTACATAGGTACTTGCGTGTGCCTGTTCGTTTGTGTGTGTACTGGTAGAGCCTTGCTTGTTTGCCGTCATGCCCTGCCGGCATGACACCTTAGCAATTGCTATAAGTGCTAGTAAATACTATGTGCTCTAATTCTTATAGCTCTCAGGCGTGAGTCACCCCTAGTTTCCTGTATCAGAGACTGATGCCGTTGACCCTATGCAACCCCAACCAGGTGAATATTACGTGCTTCTGGCAGAGAAGTGGTGGTCTCCTTGCTCTTGCTTCTGCTCCCTGGCTGAGAGAATGTGTGTGTGTATATATATATTATATATATATATATATATATATATATATATATATATATATATATATATATATATATATATATATATATATATATATATATATATATTCACATATATATATATATATATTCACATATATATATATATATATATATATATATATATATATATATATATATATATATATATATATATATATATATATATATATATTCACACGCCCATCAAGTGTTTTCATTTTCTGCTGGTAAGTTAACTTGTTTCCTTATTTATAAGACAACCAGACTATGGCAGTATCACTTCTTGGAGACCTACTGATATGCCGACCTTCACTGATACTTTTATTTTGTTTTTATTTGCTTCTTTTTGTTTGTTTATGTTTTCGCACTTATGTGCTACCTCAGTTTACTCACTAACCAACTATGTGCTACCTCAGTTTACTCACTAACCAACTATGTGCTACCTCAGTTTACTCACTAACCAACTATGTGCTACCTCAGTTTACTCACTAACCAACTATGTGCTACCTGACAGTTTACTCACTAACCAACTATGTGCTACCTCACAGTTTACTCACTAACCAACTATGTGCTACCTGACAGTTTACTCACTAACCAACTATGTGCTACCTCACAGTTTACTCACTAACCAACTATGTGCTACCTCACAGTTTACTCACTAACCAACTATGTGCTACCTCACAGTTTACTCACTAACCAACTATGTGGTACTTCACAGTTCACTCATTTAACCAACTTGACTTTCTGACTTTGGCTTTACTTGCCCTTGTAAGTTGACTATTTGTAGCTCTGCTAGGCCTCTAACAGGCTTTGGCACTTTCAGATTTCCTGAAATTTCAGCCTTCCTCTCGCCTATTTCACTTTGAAGACTTCGTTATCACTTGTTGGGTTGTTCACTGACCGAGTCACTATCACTGGCTTCTGGTAAGAGCTAAAACACGCCCTAAAAACACTAAAATTCTGGGAGCCTTGTTGCCCCTACATTCTGACCTGTGTACTCACCTAGTTGTACTCACCTAGTTGAGGTTGCGGGGGTCGAGTCCGAGCTCCTGGCCCCGCCTCTTCACTGATCGCTACTAGGTCACTCTCCCTGAGCCGTGAGCTTTATCGTACCTCTGCTTAAAGCTATGTATGGATCCTGCCTCCACTACATCGCTTCCCAAACTATTCCACTTACTGACTACTCTGTGGCTGAAGAAATACTTCCTAACATCCCTGTGATTCATCTGTGTCTTTAGCTTCCAACTGTGTCCCCTTGTTACTGTGTCCAATCTCTGGAACATCCTGTTTTTGTCCACCTTGTCAATTCCTCTCAGTATTTTGTATGTCGTTATCATGTCCCCCCTATCTCTCCTGTCCTCCAGTGTCGTCAGGTTGATTTCCCTTAACCTCTCCTCGTAGGACATACCTCTTAGCTCTGGGACTAGTCTTGTTGCAAACCTTTGCACTTTCTCTAGTTTCTTTACGTGCTTGGCTAGGTGTGGGTTCCAAACTGGTGCCGCATACTCCAATATGGGCCTAACGTATACGGTGTACAGGGTCCTGAACGATTCCTTATTAAGATGTCGGAATGCTGTTCTGAGGTTTGCTAGGCGCCCATATGCTGCAGCAGTTATTTGGTTGATGTGCGCTTCAGGAGATGTGCCTGGTGTTATACTCACCCCAAGATCTTTTTCCTTGAGTGAAGTTTGTAGTCTCTGACCCCCTAGACTGTACTCCGTCTGCGGCCTTCTTTGCCCTTCCCCAATCTTCATGACTTTGCACTTGGTGGGATTGAACTCCAGGAGCCAATTGCTGGACCAGTTCTGCAGCCTGTCCAGATCCCTTTGTAGTTCTGCCTGGTCTTCGATCGAGTGTATTCTTCTCATCAACTTCACGTCATCTGCAAACAGGGACACCTCAGAGTCTATTCCTTCCGTCATGTCGTTCACAAATACCAGAAACAGCACTGGTCCTAGGACTGACCCCTGCGGGACCCCGCTGGTCACAGGTGCCCACTCTGACACCTCGCCACGTACCATGACTCGCTGCTGTCTTCCTGACAAGTATTCCCTGATCCATTGTAGTGCCTTCCCTGTTATCCCTGCTTGGTCCTCCAGTTTTTGCACCAATCTCTTGTGTGGAACTGTGTCAAACGCCTTCTTGCAGTCCAAGAAAATGCAATCCACCCACCCCTCTCTCTCTTGTCTTACTGCTGTCACCATGTCATAGAACTCCAGTAGGTTTGTGACACAGGATTTCCCGTCCCTGAAACCATGCTGGCTGCTGTTGATGAGATCATTCCTTTCTAGGTGTTCCACCACTCTTCTCCTGATAATCTTCTCCATGATTTTGCATACTATACATGTCAGTGACACTGGTCTGTAGTTTAATGCTTCATGTCTGTCTCCTTTTTTAAAGATTGGGACTACATTTGCTGTCTTCCATGCCTCAGGCAATCTCCCTGTTTCGATAGATGTATTGAATATTGTTGTTAGGGGTACACATAGCGCCTCTGCTCCCTCTCTCAATACCCATGGGGAGATGTTATCTGGCCCCATTGCCTTTGAGGTATCTAGCTCACTCAGAAGCCTCTTCACTTCTTCCTCGGTTGTGTGCACTGTGTCCAGCACTTGGTGGTGTGCCCCACCTCTCCGTCTTTCTGGAGTCCCTTCTGTCTCCTCTGTGAACACTTCTTTGAATCTCTTGTTGAGTTCTTCACATACTTCCCGGTCATTTCCTGTTGTCTCTCCTCCTTCCTTCCTTAGCCTGATTACCTGGTCCTTGACTGTTGTTTTCCTCCTGATGTGGCTGTACAACAGTTTCGGGTCAGATTTGGCTTTCGCTGCTATGTCATTTTCATATTGTCTTTGGGCCTCCCTTCTTATCTGTGCATATTCATTTCTGGCTCTACGACTGTTCTCCTTATTCTCCTGGGTCCTTTGCCTTCTATATTTCTTCCATTCCCTAGCACACTTGGTTTTTGCCTCCCTGCACCTTTGGGTAAACCATGGGCTCATCCTGGCTTTTTCATTACTCCTGTTACCCTTGGGTACAAACCTCTCCTCAGCCTCCTTGCATTTTATTGCTACATATTCCATCATCTCATTAACTGGTTTCCCTGCCAGTTCTCTGTCCCACTGAACCCCGTTCAGGTAGTTCCTCATTCCTGTGTAGTCCCCTTTCTTGTAGTTTGGCTTCATTCGTCCTGGCCTTCCTGCTTCTCCCTCCACTTGTAGCTCTACTGTGTATTCGAAGCTTACAACCACATGGTCACTGGCCCCAAGGGGTCTTTCATATGTGATGTCCTCGATATCTGCACTACTGAAGGTGAATACTAAGTCCAGCCTTGCTGGTTCATCCTCTCCTCTCTCTCTTGTAGTGTCCCTTACGTGTTGGTACATGAAGTTCTCCAGTACCACCTCCATCATCTTAGCCCTCCAAGTATCTTGGCCCCCATGTGGGTCCAAGTTCTCCCAATCTATCTCCTTGTGGTTAAAGTCACCCATGATCAGGAGCTTTGCCCTGCATGCATGAGCTCTTCTGGCCACTCTAGCCAGTGTGTCAACCATCGCTCTATTGCTCTCGTCGTACTCTTGCCTTGGCCTCCTGCTGTTCTGTGGTGGGTTATACATCACTGCTATTACCACCTTGGGACCTCCAGAGTGAAGTGTTCCCACTATGTAATCACTTTCTTCTCCGCTATCTTCTCTCTCCAGCTCATCAAAATTCCAGCGATTTTTGATCAGCAACGCCACTCCTCCACCCCCCCTGTTCCCTCTGTCTTTCCTCAGGATTTGGTATCCCGTTGGAAAGATGGCATCTGTTATCATACCTGTAAGCTTGGTTTCTGTGAGAGCTATGATGTCCGGTGATGCTTCTTTGACTCTTTCTTGCCACTCCTCCCACTTATTTGTTATTCCATCAGCGTTTGTGTACCATACCTTCAGTTTCCTTTCCAACACTGTGGTTTGGGGGGCCTGTGAGGGTGGGAGACCTGGTGGCGTACTGTGGGGTTCTATAGCTTGGTGTTGGGTGGAGGCTGTGGGTATGGATTGTAGGGTGTGTTGGGATGGTGTGATAGGTTGTATGGTTCTGAGAGTAGTTGTGTGTGTGCTTGCCCTTGCTGTTCTGTCCTGCTCTGACTGACCTCTGCTGGTTCCCTCCTTGTCTCTTTTCCTAGCTCCTTTCGCTTTTTTGTCCTCTCCCTCAGCTGCTGTCGTTCTGATTTTGTTCTGTCTCTGTCTAGGAACACCCTCTTGTACTCTTCCGAGTATTTCAATCGTGGTTTCTCTTGGAGGATCCTGTTCCGCACTGTTTCCGTCCTGAGAATCAGCTTGATTGGTCGGTTTCTCACCTTCGAGTACCCCCCTATTCTCTGAAAATTTACAATCTCGTCCCTCTCTTCACCTATTTCTGTTATGATTTTCTCAATCTCCTTCCTTTCTTCCTGCTGTGTGTGTGTGTTTGTGTGTGTGTGTGTGTGTGTGTGTGTGTGTGTGTGTGTGTCGTAGCTATGAAGGTCATGCAAGACGAGGCTCTCAACACGCTCCCTCCTCAATGAATGTGGACAGTGTTAGCTAGCTGTTGCACCATCGTTGCCAGCTAATCTGGAAGCTCTCGTGAGCTTAACCTCTGTGCCTTTTTTAGTCTCCTATTACTTGTTTTTCATATTGTTGGCCGGCGTACTCTTGGAATGTTGGCTACGCAGGTTTGAATGACCGTTGTTAGTGCCTGCGTAATATGACAGTGTTCTGCAACACTGGGAAAATGAAGGGATGGGGTATTTCGTGTTTGGGTAAGTTTATTTATGTACAGATACACACAAAAACAGTTACATAGTTTATCATACATAGTAACATGGAAGAAATAACTATAAAACGCGTCATTGCCAATATGAAAATAAAATGCCACAATGAAAATAGGAAATAAAACCTGAGCGCTTCTCATGTGCTCAGGTTTCGTTACCTGTTTTCACTGGTATTTTTTCACATAGTAGCGTGTGTAAATTACCTAGTATAACCCCCCCCCCCTCCACCCAAAAAAAGTCAGGCAAAGTGACTTATTTCCATTGGGGTCCTTAGAAGGTAAGATGCAGGCGCTGCTAGGTATGTAAGTATGTACTGCCTGCCTACCTACTTACATAGTAGTTAGGCAAGGTGTTAGGGGCGATGGTGTTTGGAATAACTGACGGATATAACTCATTGCCTGAAGGTTAAAAAAAAAAAGTACCGTTCATTCCCACATAGTTTGTTGGCAGAGGCATGCAGGTAATGGTACTGTAGGGGTGGGTAGTGGTGGATGTGGTGGATGTGGTGTGGGTAGGGTGGGTATGCTGCACCTGTGGTGTGTCGGGCTACCCAGCTGTTCTGCCTGGGTACCTCCTCTCGCTGTTGTAGCAGTCACTGCTGGCTTTGATGAAGGCGGCTACTCACGACTCCTGAATAACTTGTATCTCTTCCTGATTATGTGAATTATTGCCGCCTTGATTATTATTCCTCGGTTGTAAAACTAATAATAACTTAGAGATGAGAGTGAGGCTATCATGGAGTGTAGGTGGGGGGTGGTTGTGTAGGTAGGTGGTGGTTGTGTAGGTGGGTGGTGGTTGTGTAGGTGGGGGTGGTTGTGTAGGTGGGGGTGGTTGAGTAGGTGGGGGGTGGTTGTGTAGGTAGGTGGTGGTTGTGTAGGTGGGGGGTGGTTGTGTAGGTAGGTGGTGGTTGTGTAGGTGGGGGGTGGTTGTGTAGGTGGGGGGTGGTTGTGTAGGTAGGTGGTGGTTGTGTAGGTAGGTGGTGGTTGTGTAGGTAGGTGGTGGTTGTGTAGGTGGGGGGTGGTTGTGTAGGTAGGTGGTGGTTGTGTAGGTAGGTGGTGGTTGTGTAGGTGGGTGGTGGTTGTGTAAGTAGGTGGTGGTTGTGTAGGTGGGGGTGGTTAGTGTAGGTGGGTGGTGGTTTATGTAGGTGGGTGGTGGTTAGTGTAGGTGGGAGGTGGTTAGTGTAGGTGGGAGGTGGTTAGTGTAGGTGGGAGGTGGTTAGTGTAGGTGGGAGGTGGTTAGTGTAGGTGGGTGGTGGTTAGTGTAGGTGGGTGGTGGTTAGTGTAGGTGGGAGGTGGTTAGTGTAGGTTAGGTGGTTAGTGTAGTTAGGTGGTGGTTAGTGTAGGTGGGTGGTGGTTGTGTAGGTGGGAGGTGGTTAGTGTAGGTAGGTGGTGGTTGTGTAGGTGGGGGGTGGTTGTGTAGGTAGGTGGTGGTTGTGTAGGTGGGTGGTGGTTGTGTAGGTCGGGGGTGGTTGTGTAGGTGGGGGGTGGTTGTGTAGGGGGGTGGTGGTTGTGTAGGTAGGTGGTGGTTGTGTAGGTGGGGGTGGTTAGTGTAGTTAGGTGGTTAGCGTAGGTTGGTGGTGGTTAGTGTAGTCAGGAGGTGGTTAGTGTAGATAGGAGATGGTTACTGTAGTTAGGTGGTGGTTAGTGTAGGTGGGGGGTGGTTGTGTAGGTTGGTGGTGGTTGTGTAGGTGGGGGGTGGTTGTGTAGGTAGGTGGTGGTTGTGTAGGTAGGTGGTGGTTGTGTAGGTGGGGGTGGTTGTGTAGGTAGGTGGTTGTGTAGGTGGGTGGTGGTTGTGTAGGTAGGTGGTGGTTGTGTAGGTGGGGGGTGGTTGTGTAGGTAGGTGGTGGTTGTGTAGGTGGGGGGGGGTTGTGTAGGTAGGTGGGGGGTGGGGGTGTAGTTAGGTGGTGGTTAGTGTAGGTAGGTGGTGGTTGTGTAGGTAGGTGGTGGTTGTGTAGGTGGGGGGTGGTTGTGTAGGTAGGTGGTGGTTGTGTAGGTGGGGGTGGTTGTGTAGGTAGGTGGTGGTTGTGTAGGTGGGGGTGGTTGTGTAGGTAGGTGGTGGTTGTGTAGGTGGGTGGTGGTTGTGTAGGTAGGTGGTGGTGTAGGTGGGGGTGGTTGTGTAGGTAGGTGGTGGTTGTGTAGGTAGGTGGTGGTTGTGTAGGTGGGTGGTGGTTGTGTAGGTGGGGGGTGGTTGTGTAGGTAGGTGGTGGTTGTGTAGGTGGGTGGTGGTTGTGTAGGTAGGTGGTGGTTGTGTAGGTGGGGGTGGTTGTGTAGGTGGGCGGTTGTGTAGGTGGGGGGTGGTTGTGTAGGTAGGTGGTGGTTGTGTAGGTGGGGGGTGGTTGTGTAGGTAGGTGGTGGTTGTGTAGGTAGGTGGTGGTTGTGTAGGTGGGGGGTGGTTGTGTAGGTAGGTGGTGGTTGTGTAGGTGGGGGTGGTTGTGTAGGTAGGTGGTGTAGGTAGGTGGTGGTTGTGTAGGTAGGTGGTGGTTGTGTAGGTGGGTGGTGGTTGTGTAGGTAGGTGGTGGTTGTATAGGTGGGGGGTGGTTGTGTAGGTAGGTGGTGGTTGTGTAGGTAGGTGGGGGTGGTGTAGGTAGGTGGTGGTTGTGTAGGTGGGGGTGGTTGTGTAGGTAGGTGGTGGTTGTGTAGGTGGGTGGTGGTTGTGTAGGTAGGTGGTGTAGGTGGGGGTGGTTGTGTAGGTAGGTGGTGGTTGTGTAGGTAGGAGGTGGTTAGTGTAGGTGGGAGGTGGTTAGTGTAGGTAGGAGGTGGTTAGTGTATGTAGGAGGTGGTTAGTGTAGGTAGGTGGTGGTTGTGTAGGTGGGGGGTGGTTGTGTAGGTAGGTGGTGGTTGTGTAGGTGGGGGTGGGTGTGTAGGTAAGTGATGGTTGTGTAGGTGGGGGGTTGTTGTGTAGGTGGGGGGTTGTGTAGGTAGGTGGTGGTTGTGTAGGTGGGGGGTGGTTGTGTAGGTAGGTGGTGGTTGTGTAGGTGGGGGGTGGTTGTGTAGGTAGGTGGTGGTTGTGTAGGTGGGGGGTGGTTGTGTAGGTAGGTGGTGGTTGTGTAGGTGGGGGGTGGTTGTGTAGGTAGGTGGTGGTTGTGTAGGTAGGTGGTGGTTGTGTAGGTGGGGGTGGTTGTGTAGGTAGGTGGTGGTTGTGTAGGTAGGTGGTGGTTGTGTAGGTGGGAGGTGGTTGTGTAGGTAGGTGGTGGTTGTGTAGGTGGGGGGTGGTTGTGTAGGTAGGTGGTGGTTGTGTAGGTGGGGGTGGTTGTGTAGGTAGGTGGTGGTTGTGTAGGTGGGGGGTGGTTGTGTAGGTGGGTGGTGGTTGTGTAGGTAGGTGGTGGTTAGTGTAGGTAGGTGGTGGTTGTGTAGGTGGGTGGTGGTTGTGTAGGTGGTGGTGGTTGTTGCGGTGGGGGGTGGTTGTGTAGGTAGGTGGTTGTTGTGTTGGTTGGTTGTTTTGTTGGTTGGTGGTTGTGTAGGTAGGTGGTGGTTGTGTAGGTAGGTGGTGGTTGTGTAGGTAGGTGGGTGGTTGTGTAGGTAGGTGGGTGGTTGTGTAGGTTGGGGGTGGTTGTGTAGGTGGGGGGTGGTTGTGTAGGTGGGGGTTGTGTAGGTGGGTGGTTGTGTAGGTGGGGGGTGGTTGTGTAGGTAGGTGGTGGTGGTGTCGGGGGGGGGTGGTTGTGTAGGTGGGGGGTGGTTGTGTAGGTGGGGGGTGGTTGTGTAGGTAGGTGGTTTGTGTAGGTAGGTGTTTGTTGTGTAGGTGGGTGGTTGTGTAGGTAGGTGGTGGTTGTGTAGGTGGGGGTGGTTGTGTAGGTGGGGGGTGGTTGTGTAGGTAGGTGGTGGTTGTGTAGGTGGGGGTGGTTGTGTAGGTAGGTGGTGGTTGTGTAGGTGGGGGTGGTTGTGTAGGTTGGTGGTTGTGTAGGTGGGGGGTGGTTGTGTAGGTAGGTGGTGGTTGTGTAGGTGGGTGGTGGTTGTGTAGGTAGGTGGTGGTTGTGTAGGTGGGGGTGGTTGTGTAGGTGGGCGGTTGTGTAGGTAGGGGGGCGGTTGTGTAGGTAGGGGGTGGTTGTGTAGGTGGGGGTGGTTGTGTAGGTAGGTGGTGGTTGTGTAGGTGGGGGCGGTTGTGTAGGTGGGGGGTGGTTGTGTAGGTAGGTGGATGGTTGTGTAGGTGGGGGGTGGTTGTGTAGGTAGGTGGTGGTTGTGTAGGTGGGGGGTGGTTGTGTAGGTAGGGGGTGGTTGTGTAGGTAGGTGGGTGGTGGAGGGTGTCATATTGGATACTAGGCTAGCCAGGAGTGTGGTGGAGGTTGGAGTGTGACAGGAGTGTGTGGCATCACAACTGCGTAACGGTGCAGTAACCGCAGTCCGACTACCCACGGCCACCTACCAATATTTATGCACGCAGGTGAAGGGCTCTTGATCCAAGGGGTTGGAACTACCCTCCCATGGATCAAAGGTAATTAATTACCTTCCATTCCCCAGGTGCTACATTAAGTGTTCAGTTCTCTCTCATAAATATAATGGGCACACTAATACCTAGGTTGCTTTGCTCCCTATGTGTAACATCCCAAGAAGCTTCTGTATATTAGTGCTGCTCACCCACTCAGTACGTCTCCTCTAGCTGAGTGCAAAAGCGTTCAGCCTACAACTACAAGGACTTGAGTTAGATTGCTGGCTGAAGCAAGTCTCCTTATGCCTGCTACACTGTTCACAGGTTTTAGTCAACTATTGCGGGTCGCAGTCTACGAGAGGAATTTTAGTAAATATAAGATATCGCCTGGTTTTGTTGGGTTATTAACCTCCGGCCGGATTAATTAACCCTAAGCCGCTGCTAGGTGTCAGTGATGAAGTAACCGGTGTTATAATCTGCTGAAGGTACAGTAGGCCTACAGGCTCATGCTAGGCAGGCCCTACTAAGTTCTTGCCTCAATGACTCTACCTGGGAAATTTGTTCCACTCGTCTACAACTCAAGTGCCATATATCTTTTCTAAATTTATCCAACTGGAATCCATTTCTGCGAGTCATGTCTTCGTTGGATATTTTCATCACGTTATTTATATATATTTTTTTTATCACACTGGCCGATTCCCACCAAGGCAGGGTGGCCCGAAAAGGAAAAACTTTCACCATCATTCACTCCACCACTGTCTTGCCAGAAGGGTGCTTTACACTACAGTTTTTAAACTGCAACATTAACACCCCTCCTTCAGGTGTATTAATTCTACGTCTTTCCAGAGAGTGCAGATTCAACTGCTTTAGTCTAAGTTCGTAGGAGATTTCTTATGTATAAGATTAATTTTGTCCTATATATTTTCAAGCACATTTTTTTTATCCTGTAATATGGACACCAGAACTAATCAGCATAAATAAGGTCTTACGAACGATATATAAAGCTGAAGTATAGCCTTTTAGAACTTTTTATACTTATTGATATGAAATCATAACTTACGTTAAGTGTGAACACTCTTGCACTGTTGTCTTGGCTTTAGGATACTGCTAACCAGAACTCCTAAATCGTTTTCTACTTTATTTTGACTAGGTTTTATATTATTTACATTATAAGTACCTTAATTTTCTTTCCCCTAGAACAAAACCTTCACATTTTTCCGTACTCGGTCTTCACAGGGAAAGTTCCTTGTACGTTGGATCACGATGCGGTATAAAATATCGACAAATCTGAAATAAGAGACTTGCATAGTATTAAGATATTTTATTTGAGAAACTTTTCGCCACTTTCTAGCTATATTACAGTAGTCATTATTAGCAAAACGTTTCCTCATAAAACTATCCTAATAATCTGCGTGTCTTATTGTATATATAGTACAAAAAAAAGGTTGATAAACAAGACGCATGTGCAACACTGTGTGTTTCTGTTTTGATCAGTCTGCTAGAAGAAAAAAAAGGCCCCGTCCTTGTTCTCTATATATACTGGCTCCCTTATGTTCTTGTGTTAGTGTGACTTGTAAATGGTCTAAGTCGGATCGAAACGTCTTCATAAGCTTCTCTCTCATATGTGCGGGTTATTAGCACACCTTTGGCTAATCTTTTCAACATATCACTACAAACTGGCATGGTGCCAGATAAGCGGAAAATGGCAAATGTGATACCTATTTTCAAAACAGGTGACAGGTCCTTAGCTTCGAACTATAGACCAATAAGCCTAACCTCCATAGTGGGAAAATTTATGGAATCAATAATTGCCGAGGCAGTTCGTAGCCACCTTGAAAAGCATAAATTAATCAACGAATCTCAGCATGGTTTTACAAAGGGGCGTTCCTGCCTTACGAATTTATTAACTTTTTTCACTAAGGTATTTGAGGAGGTAGATCATGGTAATGAATATGATATTGTGTATATGGACTTCAGTAAGGCTTTTGACAGGGTCCCACATCAGAGACTATTGAGGAAAATTAAAGCACATGGAATAGGAGGAGAAATTTTTTCCTGGATAGTGGCATGGTTGACAAATAGGCAGCAGAGAGTTTGCATAAATGGGGAGAAATCAGAGTGGGGAAGTGTCACGAGCGGTGTTCCACAGGGGTCAGTGTTGGGCCCCCTGCTGTTCACAATCTACATAAACGACATAGATGAGGGCATAAAGAGCGACATCGGCAAGTTTGCCGATGACACCAAAATAGGCCGTCGAATTCATTCTGACGAGGACATTCGAGCACTCCAGGAAGATTTGAATACACTGATGCAGTGGTCGGAGAAGTGGCAGATGCAGTTTAATATAGACAAATGCAAAGTTCTAAATGTTGGACAGGACAATAACCATGCCACATATAAACTAAATAATGTAGATCTTAATATTACGGATTGCGAAAAAGATTTAGGAGTTCTGGTTAGCAGTAATCTGAAACCAAGACAACAGTGCATAAGTGTTCGCAATAAAGCTAATAGAATCCTTGGCTTCATATCAAGAAGCATAAATAATAGGAGTCCTCAGGTTGTTCTTCAACTCTATACATCCTTGGTTAGGCCTCATTTAGATTATGCTGCACAGTTTTGGTCACCGTATTACAGAATGGATATAAATTCTCTGGAAAATGTACAAAGGAGGATGACAAAGTTGATCCCATGTATCAGAAACCTTCCCTATGAGGATAGACTAAGGGCCCTGAAACTGCACTCTCTAGAAAGACGTAGAATTAGGGGGGATATGATTGAGGTGTATAAATGGAAGACAGGAATAAATAAAGGGGATGTAAATAGTGTGCTGAAAATATCTAGCCTAGACAGGACTCGCAGCAATGGTTTTAAGTTGGAAAAATTCAGATTCAGGAAGGATATAGGAAAGTACTGGTTTGGTAATAGAGTTGTGGATGAGTGGAACAAACTCCCAAGTACCGTTATAGAGGCCAGAACGTTGTGTAGCTTTAAAAATAGGTTGGATAAATACATGAGTAGATGTGGGTGGGTGTGAGTTAGACCTGATAGCTTGTGCTACCAGGTCGGTTGCCGTGTTCCTCCCTTAAGTCAATGTGACCTGACCTGACTAGGTTGGGTGCATTGGCTTAAGCCGGTAGGAGACTTGGACCTGCCTCGCATGGGCCAGTAGGCCTTCTGCAGTGTTCCTTCGTTCTTATGTTCTTATGTATCTAGACACACGAACACTGAGTCATAGTGGGTCCAGTGGAGTGATGTGGTAGTAGTAGGTGTGGTCACCTGTGGGCTGGTGGCAGTATATAATGCCCAGAAAGTAGTGGCAGTCTGCCATGTCCATAAAGTGGGCCAGAGGTTTAGCAGTCGAGTTGAATTTCTATTCTGTGCCAGAGTTGCACGGCATTGCTGTGTCATTCGAATATCTTGAGGTACATTGGCATCAAGTGACGTGCCAAAATGCAAAATCCCCTAACTGTTGGCTAATGTAGCTCTGGAATTGCTGACCAATGTTTTGCGTCCCCCATACGTTCACCTTCCCACCAAGTAGTCATTATCCAAGTTGAGAGTAGTGTATATGATATTTTTTTTTTTACAATGGATTCTCGCTCACCAGGCTGTGTAATCTTATTCCCAGGCGTTGATTAGCAATATTTCAGAGAGTTATCGCCCTCTGACCTGGTTGCTGAGCGGGCCGCAGCTCAGAGTGGCATTTGGGGAAAGGTAAAACCAGCTCCGTGTATCACAAAAGATGGTCGACACGCGAAACTCTGTTAGCCAGTAATTAGATTGAGGAACCCATTCACTCTAACGTAATCGTATTTTCTTTCATTAATCTGAGCTTAAGGTGGCTCGGCAAGCTCACAGCCAGAGCAGATTACCAGGAGGTTGCTTCTGCAAGAGATTAAGTTTTCCACACTGCTGGTAGGGTGCTACTGGCCACTCCCAGACTTTTATATGTGCTGGTCTGAGTGCTCAAGACTCGGCATTGTGCGTGGGGTATATCTATTCCGAAATGTTTCCTCAAAATATACTAATACTGCTCATGTTTCTCACTTCTCTTCGGTACATAATTTTATATACCTCTGTCTGTCCCTATCAGACACAGAGAGACTGTCTAATAAGTCGCCAAGAAGCATGGCCAGACTATGGTGCAAGGGTAGAAGAGCCCTCAGAAGCAGTTACAGGTGTCACAGGTGTATCCTGTGTGTTTGGTAGTGCATGTATGCATGCATGCATGCGTGCGTGCGTGCTTCAGCATTGAACCAGATATAATTGTCACTGCGTGTATTGTTACCCAAACACATGAGTGTTTGTGTTGAATAATGTTAGCGGACATTCACGTCATGGTGGACAGGTGTGGTTAGGGTTTGTCAGTCAGATCAACCAGCTGATATAAATCCCAGCTTGCGAACACTAGACATCGTTAACGGTATATCGCTTACTGCGCAGCGAACCCACAACCTTCGAACGCTACAGTGGTAAAAATCTACATAATAGTGGATGACACTGGACTATAGGAGAGCTTCATCCATTGAAGACACTGGAAAACCTCAAGTTTGATGTGATTGAAGTCTCCTAGTGCAAGTTCATTTAGGTACAGATACACTTAATACAGTTAAATTATCATACGTAGTAACATGTGTGAATTACGTAGGATAACCTCCAAATAAGTCAAGAGTGACTTGTTTCCATTCGAGACCACAGTAAATGTAGTTACCCAAATTGGAGTAGGATAAACCATACCCCCGGCCGGGATTGAACCCGCGGTCATAGTCTCAAAACTCCAGCCCGTCGCGTTAGCCACTAGACCAGTGGCTAACGCGACGGGCTGGAGTTTTGAGACTCTATGACCGCGGGTTCAATCCCGGCCGGGGGTATGGTTTATTTGCAATCGTGTCATTACGATTTCTTGAGTCATGTTGACGGCAGTGAAGGGACTTGAGCTAGAGTTCGTCACGGCCACGCTAGCTGGAGATTCGTCTGTAAAAACTTGCATTTGTGGTCACAGAGGTGCCTGTGCTAACTTTCCTATGGTGTAGAAATATACCTAGTTGGATGAATCTTATTGTGGCTAGCTGGTCTAGTGGCTAACGCGACGGACTGGAGTTTTGAGACTCTATGACCGCGGGTTCAATCCCGGCCGGGGGTATGGTTTATTTGCAATCGTGTCATTACGATTTCTTAAGTCATGTTGACGGCAGTGAAGGGACTTGAGCTAGAGTTCGTCACGGCCACGCTAGCTGGAGATTCGTCTGTAAAAACTTGCATTTGTGGTCACAGAGGTGCCTGTGCTAACTTTCCTATGGTGTAGAAATATACCTAGTTGGATGAATCTTATTGTGGCTAGCTGGTCTAGTGGCTAACGCGACGGACTGGAGTTTTGAGACTCTATGACCGCGGGTTCAATCCCGGCCGGGGGTATGGTTTATTTGCAATCGTGTCATTACGATTTCTTGAGTCATGGAGTAGGATACAAGACTCAAACCAAAGAATTGAATGGAAAAGAAACTTGAGAAATGAGAGTATAAACATACCGTGGATGTTTAAAAACTGCTACTATTACCACTAAAAAAAATGGTAAAAATGGTAGAATTGCCGACAAAATGTTCGGTAAATGAACACAGATGCAACTGATGTGACATTTTATTGTTGCAACGTTCCCTCTCCAGGAGTTTTGTCAAGCTGGTAACGTTAGGCTTGACAAAGCTCCTGAGTACACTTAGTCCCATTCAAGGCAGGCTTAGTAATTGTTGCAAACTTAATAATTGAATAATCAGAGAAAGACCCGCTTCAGGAAGCACTTGTCCTGGTTCCTGACAAACTTTACTTAACCAATTGACCTCAAAAATCCCTGAACAAGCATTTCAAGGCACAGTTCTCGCCCTCACTTCTCTCTCTCATTCTTACATCCGACACAGACAAGGATGTAAATCATAACAACGTATGACTTGTATTTAATAGATTCTTGGAAACTTTCTCATTATTAGGAATACTACCTACGTGGGACTGCCAGATCCAAACGCCAAAAGTCTAGCTGACTAAAGCGTCCATAATAAAGCCTTGTTAGGACCTGAAATACTCGGGGGGGGGGGCATACAAACAAGTGCGTATGATAGTACTTTACATATATTACATATATTTCTTTTATTGTTCATTACTTTCATCCATTTTTTTGCGTTGTGGCCATAAATAATACGCGCGCACACGCACGCACGCACGCACACGCACGCACGCCAGGGTTGAGTGACCTACGCGGCCAGTGTGATCCAAAATTACTATTATTACGACTACTACAACTGCTACAAAAGTAGCGATGGTAGAGTGAGTAGAAGCAGTGTGGGTGTCGTGTGTTCAAGTTTATTCGCATTCTGTTTTTTTACGTAGTCCAGTAACGGCAGTAATCCGGGAAAATTGTAGAGGGACTAGTTCCAAATTTACACTGAGTGCTGGAGGCTCGTCAGCTGGTATTTTATACCTCGAAAAAAAGGAGTGTAGAAGTTTTCAAGAGGAAATTGGACATGTTCATTCGCCAGGTTCCAGATCAACCAGGCTGTGATGGATGTGTGGGACAGCGGACCGCCGGCACTAACAGCCAAGCCTTGCTAAGGGCCGGGCTGCAAAAGTACGGAAACGCAATGGCGTTCCCTGTGATTTTATTTGCTTGGACCACCTATTTTCAGCATTGCAAGCTTCTGATGCGTTTGCAACACGAAAGACCTAGAGCTATCATTCAACTCCATGGTTGTTTTGTATCTTTTATCGCTTGTTCGCGATATTTTCATAATAGTACCATATGTGTATATTATCTATGATAACCCAAAAAAAGTCAGTGACTTAATTCCATTAGGATCCATTTAGTTAGCTCTGTGACTCATAACTAGGTTCAGCTTAGGTGAATGGTGCTTACTAGTGTTGAGGACTGTGGGAAAATTTACAAGACTTCCGGAATTTCAACCTCTGAGGAATGTTGAACATGTTTCATGGGGTGTTTAAATGGCTTTAGGGTTATCAAGGGACATTAATGGGCCATAGCGGTGACGTTGATATATATTATGACTACCCCTTGGTCCCTGGGTCACTCACTGCCTCTGGTCCCGGGAACTAAAGGGTGGTCATCCAACAACCAGGAGACCACATCTCCTTGTTGTTGGGTGATAATCTAGACTGTTAACATAAGAACATAAGAAATGAGGAACACTGCAGGAGGCCTGTTGGCCCATACTAGGCAGGTCCTTTACAATTCATCCCACTAACAAAACATTTGCCCAACCCAATTTTTAATGCCACCCAAGAAATAAGCTCTGATGTGAAAGTCCCACTCAAATCCAACCCCTCCCACTCATGTACTTATGACATATGACTTATGACATAAGCACCACAGTCTGGCTATTCAGGTGGTGAACATTAAAATGGTATAAAATACCGACAGGTTGTTAGGTAAGACACATATGCAACAGTTAGGTATCTTTATTTCGAAACGTTTCGCCTACACAGTAGGCTTCTTCAGTCGAGTACAGAAAAGTTGATAGAAGCAGAAGATACTTGAAGACGATGTATCGATGTAGGCGAAACGTTTCGAAATAAAGATACCTAACTGTTGCATATGTGTCTTACCTATTCAGGTGGTGTCTGGAGGTACGTGAAGTCGATTACAAGGGTCAGTCCCTGGTGGCCGCTTCAAGATCAGGTCTTCCTGTGGATGGCTTCTCCATGTGCACCATAGCTGGGCTAAACAGGAACTGGCTCAAGGAATTTATCTGGTTCCTTCATGAAGACAGCCAGGGATCTGTTGGTAATTCCCCTTATTATAGGAAAGGAATATGTTGAAAGTCTTGGACACTTCACGGTTTATATTTTACAGATACTGGTGTTAAAGGGAAAGCTGTTTACTGATGGGTTTTTACGTGTAGACGAGTCTGGGGTCATAGTCTCCACGACCCGTTCTCGCTAGGCTTCGTATATGGTCTGATGAGTCAGGCTGTTGGTGCTAGTAACACCCAGATCAAAGGTATACTTTCAGAAAACCAATTTAAAAGAATTGCTGTTACTAAGTGTGTGTGTGTGTGTGTGTGTGTGTGTGTGTATGCAAATAAGATCACAGTAAACATGTGAAATCACAATATGCAGAATAACCACTGTGAAAAAATAGAATTCCAAGCGCTTTCGTGATTTCTTACATCATTATAGTTCCTTGATAATGTGTGAAATCACGAAAGCGCTTGGAATTCTATTTTTTCAGTACGTGACCAGGCCTCGTGGCCATAGTCAGTAAATAAGTTTATTTAGTTACAGATGCACATAGTTGCACAAATTATCATACACAGCAACGTGTAAATCACCTAGGATAACTACAGAAAAAGTGAGTTGATTTTCATTGTAGTCCTTGTAGGATTCGTGAAGATATCTTCATCGCTGTGTTGGAAGTCTCCCAGCTCAGGCTGACATATTTCACATGTACGAAACCCTTCCCGTGTGATGAAATGTGACAAGGAGACATAGCTTGCTCTTGTTACCATTGTGACGTATGAAGAATACGGCTTCACACACTGCGGGTGTATTCAGTTGTGTAAGAAAATATGTGGATGAGGGGCCTAGACTACCGACAAGGGCGAAGTTGACCACTCATAATAGTCCTGTAGCTGGACTGGTTGGTTTACGAGCGTGCTTATTCACACGCTTTCGAGTCGCAACTATACACGCTAAGATATACAAAACAACCATTGGGGAAGTTGAATGATAACTCTAGACCTTTCGTGTTGCAATCAACACATCGTCAGGAGCTTGCAGTGTTGCAGAAATGGGTAGGAAGTCCAGGTAGATTCATTCAAGGGAACGACTCTTAATGGCAGTACGAAAGGCCTATAGCTGTCATTCACCCCCCTCCCCCGTGGTCGTTTTGCATATTCTATCGCTTGTCCGCTATTATTGCATAACCCTAAGATATGACTAAGACCTGCGTCAGGAAACACTTGTCCTGTTTCCTAACAAATCTTACCTAAGATATACAACCCCCTCCCCCATGTCTTCAGAGCTGTGGTCTTACCACACGCCCGTGCACGTAAGTTATAAGGACAGGAGCAGCAAGAATAATTATAATAATGCCGATAAGGGAACACTATCAACATCCGGGGTCCCAGACTTTTCAACATCTTACCAGAAGATATCAGAAACACTGCTGGAACAAGTGTTGAAGCCTTCAAGAGGAAACTAGACAAGTATCTTCACCAGGTGCCAGATCAACCAGGCTGTGATGGATATGTGGGGCAGCGGGCCTCCAGCAGCAACAGCCTGGTTGACCAGGCGAGCACCAGACGAGCCTGGCCCATGGCCGGGCTCAGAGTAGATATACTCTCGAAATTCTTCAAAGGTAAGGTATATCAAAGGTATAATGATTTGATTTATTATTAGTTGATAATTCTGTGACCGCTTTAAAGGATTTTTCTGCCCCGATGGAACTGTCACTTCTCTCACATGTTACTATGTATGAAAAGTTGTGTAACTTTATGTATGTACCTGTGCCTAAAGAACTTACCCTATTGACCAGACTTCGTTGTTGATGCATGTTCAGTGGCCCACATAGTCTTCACAGCCTAGTCGATCTGGCACTTGGTAGATTAGCTTTTCTCTTGAAGACTTGCATTTATTTCGTCAATATCTCTGATATCTGCTGGTAGCAGTTTGAAGAGTGTGTCCTCATGGTGCTCCTGCTTTTCATTGGGTGTATTTTACACTTCTTCCCATCTCTCTCACTCCAGTATGTTGTTGTGGCCGTGTGTGTATTCGGCTAATGACTCTCCCGTATCCTCCAGGTGTATACCGACATTGATAAATTAGACACATGTGCAACTCTTGGGTATCTTTGAGGAAACGTTTCGCCACACAGTGGCTTCATCAGTCCATACGTAGGAGAAACTTGAAGAACAGGACTGATGAAGCCACTGTGTGGCGAAACGTTTCCTCAATAAAGATACCCAAGAGTTGCACATGTCTAATTTATCAACATGTCGGTTCTCTGAACCATTCATCTACAATACCGACATTATCCAGCGCTTCTTCGCCCCGGGAGAGTATATTCTAAGTAGCACAAGGCGTTCTCAGTAGTTTAAACACTTAACTAGATTTATGCAGTAATAACAATAGTAAACTTGTAGTACTGTATTAGTATGTTCGTAATTATTGTTACCTTGTGGTGTAATACTCTCAATTTTTCAAAGGCCTCAGAGGTGATATTTGAGCTAATTCCATAACCATAATAATAATTATTCCTTCAAATACATGTAGACCGTATACAGGCCTAGCTGACATTAGTAGAAAGCCCCTAGATATGCAAGTCCTTTCTGGCAAATTATGTCAGTTTTGTCCTCAGGATGCGACCCACGCCAGTCTACTAACACTCAGGTACCTATTTTACTGCGAGGTGAACAGTGACAGCAGTGTCTTAAGGAAACATCCTAATGCTTCCACCCGTACTAGGAATCTAACCACGGGCCTCAGCGTGTGAGGTGAGCGCGCTAGGATTCCATCGTTTAGTTTAACATTACTTGAAGATGGTATCCTGGATGGTAGTTCCCGAGAAGCAGGTAATAAGTACCTTCATGAAGGTACTTAAGTCGTCTCGGATTTCACGTGATTGGTTGTGACACTTTTATCAACAACTTTAGTTGTTCCATGTCTTCAAGGGGAAACTTGACCAGTTCCCCGGAAGTTTCTGATTAGCCAGACTGTGGTTCTTACGTCGGGCTGTGTGAGCCATGAGGCGGGGGGGGGGGTTGTCGTTGTAGTAGTAGTCCGTTCCCCCCCTCCCCTCTGTTATATATACTGGTTCCCTCACCTTCGTGTTAGTGTGACTTGTAAATGGTCCAAGTTGGACCGAAACGTCGTGGTAAGCTTCTCTCCCTCTCTCCCCCCCCTCCCCCTCCCTCCCTCCCCCTCCCTCCCTCCCCCTCCTTCCCCCTCCCTCCCCCTCCTCCCTCCCTCCCCTTCCCCCCTTCCCCCCTTCCCTCCCCCTCCTCCCTCCCCTTCCCCCCTCCCTCCCTCCCCCCCCCTTCCCCCCCCCCTTCCCCCCTTCCCCCCCTTCCCCCCCTCCCCCCTCCCCCTCCCCCTATCCTCTTTTCTCGCGTTTCAGCTGCACCAGCCAGACACAGGTGGCACATAGGTAACTACACCGGCAGGTAAAGGTCAGAAGGTGAGGTGCGGCACCTAAGGCGTGCTATTAATATCAACAGGTGTATCAGGGCAGTCCAACATAACCGAGAAAAGGGCGCATGCGCGCGCGCGCGCACACACACACACACACACACACACACACACACACACACACA
Organism: Cherax quadricarinatus; assembly: GCF_038502225.1. Taxonomy (NCBI): domain Eukaryota; kingdom Metazoa; phylum Arthropoda; class Malacostraca; order Decapoda; family Parastacidae; genus Cherax; species Cherax quadricarinatus. The sequence goes on along the minus strand of NC_091335.1, from coordinate 8,603,252 downwards.
CACACACACACACACACACGCACGACTACATAATCACACATTTGACTAAAAACTTTTACCACATGTTGGGTTTGCTAGTACAGGATAACCAGATTAAGAAGGTACTCGTCAGTCTTTCTCTTGCCGTTCTTCCAGAAGTGCTCAGGCATCATTATTTAGAGTTCCCTGAAGCGTTACCTGTCCCCCATCTATTAATCAGGCTGCAATGGATATGTGGGGCCGCGAGTCACCAACAGCAACTGCCTGATTGACCAGGCGAGCATCAGACGATCCTGGCCCATGGCCGGGCTCCGGGAGTAGAAAAACTGAACTCGTCAAAGGTTTATCAAAGGTAAATGTACTTTTTACCTGCGGAACTTTTACCCTATTTTAATATTTCTGTAATGGAATATTTTTTTTTAAGGAAGTACAGATTTTTTTTTATTCGGCATTGATATTTGTTATGATTGTGACGATCCTGGCCTATGGCCGGGCTCCGGGAGTAGAAAAAATCGGAGCTCATCAAAGGTAAAGGGAGGGTTACCTGGAGGTTATTCCGGGGATCAACGCCCCCGCGGCCCGGTCCATGACCAGGCCTCCCGGTGGATCAGGGCCTGATCAACCAGGCTGTTACTGTTGGCCGCACGCAGTCCAACGTACGAACCACAGCCCGGCTGATCCGGCACTTGACTTTAAGTATCTGTCCAGCTCTCTCTTGAAGGCGGCCAGAGACTTATTGGATTTTTTTGAAGGAATTTGTAATATGTGCCAACGTATTTAAATACGCTATGTGGATAAATTAGACACATGTGCAACTCTTGGGTATCTTTATTAAGGAAACGTTTCGCCACACAGTGGCTTCATCAGTCCAATACGAAGAGGAAGGCGTATTGGACTGATGAAGCCACTGTGTGGCGAAACGTTTCCTGAATAAAGATTCCCATATGCTGCATAAGTGTCTCAATCTTCAGGAGAAACTTGAAGAACAGGAGGAGAATGAGGTAATCAGTCCCTCAACTTTAAACCGATGTGTTCAGTCCATCAATCTTGAATAGAATACGGCATATGAGCGGAGAAGCAGCTTATAAACCATATGGCAGGAGAGGTGCAGCAGTCGTAGGTGGTGTCACATTTGTTCAATGTGGAAGTAGGTCGTGCCCAAGGGTTAGGCAAGCGAAGAATTCCCAAGTATTAAGATCCCAAGAAGTTGCAGTGTCTGACAGGATTGTAGATGAATGGTTCACAGAACCGACACGTTGATAAATTAGACACATGTGCAACTCTTGGGTATCTTATATCTTTATAAGCTGCTTCTCCGCTCATATGCCGTATTCTATTCAAGATTGATGGACTGACCACATCGATTTAAAGTTGAGGGACTGATTACCTCATTCTCCTCCTGTTCTTCAAGTTTCTACCGTGTATGGACTGATGAAGCCACTGTGTGGCGAAACGTTTCCTTAATAAAGATACCCAAGAGTTGCACACGTGTCTAATTTATCAACGTGTCGGTTCTGTGAACCATTCATCTACAAATACGCTATGTATTTTGTTTTATGATACAGAATACTAAATGTTCTTTTAATTCTGCCATTCATATTTTCCAGGTGTAAATTGCGTCTTCTCACCTACACTCGAAAGTACACTTTAAGAGTCGTGTTTTTGGTGATTACTGAAAGTTGTGTTAATTCTCTAAAGTGATTTTTTTTTGTCTTAAGTGTTGGTTGAGTAGCGTTGATATCCACCAGCATTACAGTCCACAGAGTTCAGATCTCTTTAAGTGTCATTGACATCTATTGTGCTAAAAAAATTATAAAATGCTGAAAGGTTGATGATAAGAGGCGTGTGTAAGTGCAACAGTTGCGTATCTTTATTGTTGAAATGTTTCGCCTACACACTAGGCTTCTTCAGTCAAATACAACGTATGATTAAAGGCACCAAAAATTCCTAGGTAAAGATGATGAAATTAGTTCATCAGCCTTGTGGAAATATGTGATGAATGGTTTGAAAACCGACAAGTTGAAGAATTGAGACACTTATGCAACACATGAGAATCTTTATTGAAGAAACGTTTCGCCACACAGTGGCTTCATCAGTCCAATACAAAGTAGAAATGGGTAAGGAGAGTAGAAGTTTTGAGGTAATCAGTCCCTCAACCTGGAATCGATGTGTTCAGTCCATCACTCTTGATGGACTGAACACATCGATTCCTGGTTGAGGGACTTCAACTTGTGGAAATAGTTTGAGGGTGTCAGTCTTTCAGCTCCATGGACTGATTTTATCTTAACCTTTCGAAATAAAGGTACCTAACTGTTGCATGTGTATCTTACCTAACAACTTGTCGGTATTTTATACCATGTTCATCTTAACCTCGTCATTTCTGCTACCTTCAATCCATTCTCTTTATTTAACTAAAGAAGCCTACCACGTAGGCGTAACGTTGCACATGCGTCTTGTTCATCTATTCTGAAGGTTTTCCATGCTCTTTAGTTTCCTTGCAGTTGTGATAATATTATCGTTCCTTGAGGTAGGATATTGAAACACGTGAACTAAAGGCTTTGAAGTCGAGCAGGAAAAGGTACGAGTGCTGGAGTGTTGGGAATAAATAGCCTTGGGCGGCTCTTCAGCTGAGGGCGGCCACATTTCAAGAGGAGGCTTGATGGACGGAGGTAGAGCGAGTTGATCCACAGTTGACACGCACACTCGTAGGAATGCCTCGATTTTGTAATGCAGTTATAGTTACGTTGTAAGTGCTGGCGTCATTTCCTGAGTGCGTTACTGTGACTAGTTAATGGTCCTAGTTGGACCGAAACGTTGTCACAAGCTTTTCTCCTATGTGCGGGTTTGTTTGTTTCTGGGACCAGGCCGCAGGGGGTGGAGACCTCCCCCCCCCCGCCTTCCTGAATCTACTACTGGTAGATATAAAACAATGTTGTTAAAAAATGGCTTAAAATACCGACAAGTTGAAGATTAACACACGTGTGCAGAAGTTGGGAATCTTTATTGATCATGGGTAAAGATCCCAACTGTTGTATATGCGTCTTAATTATCAAACAATGCTGCAGGAAACTGCCAGTAAGCACATTGTTGCTTGTACTCACATTATGGTGGAGTTGGTTCATTACGATAACCAAACCTAAAATACAGTGCAGAGAGAAATTGGCTAAAATCCAGATATTGTATTCGAGAACCACCGTTCTCTTCTAAGGACTGGGAGGTGAAATAGAGAACTCGGAGGTGAAACAGGCCTGAAGATCACGCCTTTTAAATTAGAGAGGATATATTGCAGGATTAAGAACTCCGAGAGTAGGGGAAACTCGGGAATAGGTCACAGGTACGAAGAAACACCCAGGAAAGTGAAGATAAATGCAGACTGAATGCAAGTAGAAGTTTGTAACGCGTACCTGTTAGGTTGCAGGGTCATGAGACGGAAGAAGACCAGTCCTATCAGTGTAAGATGGTGATAAGACCTGTGCAACAGGTATCTTCATTCTGGAACGTTTCGCCCACTCGGTAGGCTTCTTCAGTCGAGTACAGAAGATTTAGCAGAAACAGTTGAGATGCGAGGACGATGTAATCAATCCATCACCCTTAAAGACTACGTCTTCAAGGGTGATATATCTTCGATGACGGGACTCATCAAAGGTGAAGGTCGCTGTTAATATTAACCAGTCTGCTACAATATTTTTATACGGAGTACGGTGTTTTCTCACTCGACAAGCTGCTAGCAGTGCTGGAGGTGTCTGCTGCTGAGTGCCATCTAGCGATTGAAAACCATAACTTGGTGGTAGTAATTTCATATTTTCTGGGTAACTTCGTTAGTTTAATACATCGTAATGTGACGAGAGCATAAACAAACATTATAATTATTGCCTGTTATTGAGAGGTGTTTCAACGGTAACTTTATCGCTGGAACAGTGAGCTTGCGGGGGTTTACTGACTTGCTAAAAGTATGCGTTATTCAAGTGGTGTTGCATTGGGTGTTGCAATGAAATCGGCCAGAAAGGGAACCGATAAACAATGTTTAGCATATTGCCTCTGAGTCATTGTTTCCTGTCCACCTGGAGGATGTTCCGAGGGTCAACGCCCCCGCGGCCCAGTCCTTGACCAGGCCTCCCGGCAGATCAGGACCTGATCAACCAAGTTGTTACTGCTGGCCATACGTAGCCCAACATACAAACCACAGCCCGGCTGATCATGTACTGACTTGAGGTATCTGTCCGGCTCCCTCTTGAAGCCAGCCAAGGGTGGCTCAATGTCTGTGGTCTACCAGCATGATAATCTCTCCTGTGGCCTGGATAGATTTGGGGCCAGATGAAGGATGGAAGGTATTGCTGTAAGCAACCCATTCTTGTTATGTTTATCATTCTTGGTGTGAGAATGGTAACCACGTAGCCTGGTGTAGCCTAACCGGTGTTGTAGCCTCAATATTGGGCAATATAGTGTCCCTACAGTGGTATCCATGCGCCCAGGTATGCTATAGTATATTACTCCATTAGAATGGGGATGTATACCTGGGATACCCTGCATATACACGCTGTATACAGGGTGTATATATGGGGTATAATATTTGTACGTTTGCTGTATGTAAGCTTGACATTCAGTAATTACACGCTGTATGACCTTTACGGGTTTAGCGCGTTGTGGGTCAGTAAAGTGTCCACTGACGAGTGATGGCGAAGATGTGGCTAGTGGCGACCTAAGAAGTGTACACTAATGCCCAAGAAGTGAGCAAGAGATGATGCCTGGGTATGGTGAGGTGAGGGCAGGGGGAAGTGGGGGGGATGGGCAAGAGCAGAGGGGAAAGATGGGGGCAGCAGAGGGGTGAGGGGGAGCTGGAGAGGGGTGAGGGGGAGCTGGTGAGGGGAAAGGGGGGCATCAGAAGAGAGGAGACGATGCACTGGTCTGGTGTCACTTCCTCTTCCGCTGCTTCACTATTGATCCTCCTAGCCCCATCCCCCCCTATCTATCCTCCTAGCACCCCCCTCCCCCAGTCGTCCTCCCAGCCTTGCCTTTCCTTCCTCAGCTGCTGCTGCTGCTGCCGTTGCTGTAGGAGCCAGGGGGGAGGGGGTGGTAAGGGGTTGTTGGTGTAGCAGTAGTGGTGGTATAAACCTTGGTAATAAATACCGACAAGTTGGTTTAGAAAGACACGTAAGCAAACACTAGTAACATTTATTAGAAAACGTTTCGGTCCTGGGACCTTGATCACTTCAAGGTCCCAGGACCGAAACGTTTTCTAATATGTTAGTGTTTGCTTACGTGTCTTTCTAAACCAGCAGTAGTGGTAGACTGGAGAGTGGTGGAGTAGCAGCAGTAATAATAGTAACTACAGCAGCAAATAGTAGCTTTAAAAACAGTAATATCAACAGTGTCTGAAGATCAGCAACAGTAGCTACAGGAACACTGTCAACAGTAACCGCAGAAGCAATGGATACATTACGACCCACATAGAGCTAACAAAACATTTAAATTACTGGTAACTCCTCAGAATCCTAAATATGCACTCCAGGCAAACAGTGGATGGAACGGAGGAGAGAGAGAGAGAGAGAGAGAGAGAGAGAGAGAGAGAGAGAGAGAGAGAGAGAGAAATGCATGAAAATTAATACGTGGAAAGCACTTGAAGATCTGGTCCCATATCTTTTACACTACCACTGAGGCGAGAGAAATGGGAGAAAGTGTAAAATATACCCAAATGACAAGCAGGGGTGCCGTGGGCACAATAAGAGAACTAAGTATCAACATAAATAGAAGATGGCACACATTGTACTAGCATTTGAAACATGTGATAGGGAAGATCCTTTCAGCTATGTTTCATTGACAGGTGTTTTTTAAATAGTATTGGAAAAACACCATTAGAGAAAATTTAATAAAACACTTGACCCGGGAATATCCTAAGCAGTTTGGCTGCCGGTCTGGAAGTGTTGTATATCAGATCTATCACACTGTTATGACAGAGATCGTTTACGGCTCGCATTGAGCCTGTAAAGCACCTAAATTACTGGGAACGCCTGCAAGTCTTGAACATGTATTCATTGGGGCGGAGGAGATAGAAGTACATGATAATATATACCTGGAAAGTACTCCAGGGTTTCGTCCCAAATCTGCACACTGCCATAACACACTGGAGTGAGAGATATGGGAGGAAGTGTAAAATAAACCCAGTGAGGAGCAGGGGTGCGATGGGGACAATAAGGGAACACTATCAACATCCGGGGTCCCAGACTATTCAACATCTTACCAGAAGATATCAGAAACACAGCTGGAACAAGTGTAGAAGCCTTCAAGAGGAAACTGGACAAGTATCTTCACCAGGTGCCAGATCAACCAGGCTGTGCTGGATATGTGGGGCAGCGGGCCTCCAGCAGCAACAGCCTGGTTGACCAGGCAAGCACCAGACGAGCCTGGCGCATGGCCGAGCCCAGTGAGTAGATAAACTCTCGAAACTTCAAAGGTATATCAAAAGTATGGCAAATTGGATGAGCAGATTGTATTTGTATAGATTTTAAGATTGTAATTATGCTGATTTTAAGATTGTATTTATGTAGATTTTAAGATTGTATTTATGTAGATTTTAAGATTGTATTTATGTAGATTTTAAGATTAATTTTGATAGTTCCGCATGAGAAACTAATTTGTAAATGTCCAGAACGTACGAGAAATCAAAGGAACGTTATCAGAACGAAGGAGAACTTTGAGAGTAAGATACTATCAGTTGTAAAATGAAAATATCCCGGTGAGAAAAGATATCACAAGTGAGGTGACGCAATAATTTAAAAACTATGTGTGTACGTATAATGCTGAAAATGTAATGTTATATGCTCGGTAATAACCCTCATGGAGACACTCAGATCTGTATATTTCGATCCCCTTCTGGGATCCTCGAAATATACACATTAATGTCTTGTGTTTCTGTCTGTATGTGGGTTATGACAGAGCGTTGACGAGTGTTCATTACACGTTAGTTATTCTTTGGTAATTTGATGAAAATGACTCTTGGATTACGTGGATTAATTGAGTAAATGATAGATGGATGATTAAATGTAACTAAATATAATTTAAATGGGAAAAAGTGAAACCAGGACATGTGAAGAATATTGGCTGTGGTAAAATGTTGAGTTACACCAACCAATCAACAGTTACTATTTAAAATATAAACATTGTCGCTGGTATATTATTATTATTATAATCAAGGGGGAAGCGCTAAACCCGGAGGATTATACAGCGCCTGGGGGGGGGGATGTGGAAGGCATTCAAGCTTAATTCGGGGAACTGGAGCACAGATCCAATTCCCTAAATCAAGAGCCCCTCACCAACATCAAGGAACCTTCCTTGAGGGGGGTGTCGCTGGTATAAAAATATAAACATTGTTGCTGGTATATATATATATATATATATATATATATATATATATATATATATATATATATTATATAGATAATGTGTGTGTTTGTGTTTTATTACCAAGAGTACTTTGTAAGAGTGTGGACAACATTAGATTTCTGGACTCTGGTTGTAGTGTTACTTCTTGTGTTTTATGTAATTGTGAGAGTAGAACTCTGTGGTGGCTGTGTTTCATCAGTGCTCATACGAGGTCCACGTAACTGAAGTGTAAGCTCTATACGTGTACAGATGGACCCATCTGGTATGGCCTCATGATTAAACGTGGCCTTAACACAAGCCAGACAGTCCACTCGTCGTGCCAGCCGAGAACTTGCGATCCCTTATATGACTGTCTTGTGTGTGTTAATTAAGGCGTCGTTCAATAATGAGGCCATACCGGTCGGGTCCATTTTTTTTCAAACACCCTGTATAGCTGCTATATTCTTGCTATATAACTACTATACAACCCCTTGCCTGCTAAATAATTACTAGGTAACTACTACGTATGTAACTAATATATAGTTAACAGCAGCAACAGCCTGGTTGACCAGTCGAGCACCAGACGAGCCTGGCCTATGGCCGGGCTCAGAGTAGATATACTCTCGAAATTTATCAAAGGCTTATCAAAGCTTATTTCTTGGGTAGCATTGAAAATGGGTTGGGTATATATATTAGTTTGGGTTTGAGGAGGACTTGCTTATATAGGCCAGTAGGCCTGCTGCAGTGTTCCTTCATTATGTTCTAAAGTTTTCTTTCAACACACCAGCCGTATCCCACCGAGGCGGGGTGGCCCAAAAGGAAAAATGAAAGTTTCTCCTTTTACATTTAGTAATATATACAGGAGAAGAGGTTACTAGCCCCTTGCTCCCGGCATTTTAGTTGCCTCTTACAACACGCATGGCTAACGGAGGAAGAATTCTGTTCCACTTCCCCATGTATTGTAGGTCTTATCACTGTTTTAGGGTCTTATTATGTGTCAGGGACTCAAGATTGTTCAGCTGCCTCCCATCATACATAAATTGGATTACCAGTAGACCCCTGGCTGTCTTTAAGAGGGAGCTGGACAGGCACTTGGTCATTTCCTGACCAGCCGGGCTGTGGTTCGTATGGTTTGTACGGTAGCCCGTGGCCTGGTGACAAAAACTTCCCCTTCACACGGAGAAAGTCCAGGTTCGATTCCCGGCGAAGGTTGAAACATTGGGCGTGTTTCCTTACACCGGTTGTGTATGTTCACCCATCAGTAAAATGGGTACCTGGGTGTTAGTCGACTGGTGTGGGTCGCATCCTGGGAGAAAACTGACCTAATTTCCCCGAATTGCTCTGCATAACAAGCAGGTTTCTATATAGTATGTCACTGATGTCATCTAAGCCTGTATACCTTATACAAGTACTTGTAGAAATAGTATGTCGGTTTACCTGCAGCCAGCAGTAACAGTCTGGTTAATCAGGCCCTGATCCACCGCGAGGCCTGGTCACGACCTGTCCGCGGGGGCCGTTGACCCCCGGAACACTTCAGGTATACTCCAGGTATGTCCTGGCAGGTGGTATATTTTTCCAGTGGTACGTTTTGCCACCGTAAATCAGCGTACCCGAGGAACAAACCGCTTATGTACTCAGGCTGCACTTCCTCTCGCCCTTGCGGAAGAGGCTGGAAATTTTTTTACTTATATTCAATATAAATAGAAATGGAAAAGAATCCTTCCTCCGTAAACCATGCGTGTCGTAAGATGCGACTAAAATGCCGGGAGCAAGAGGTTAGTAATCCCATTTCTTGTATTAGTTACTAAATTTAAAAAGAAAAACTTCAGCTTTTCATTTTAGGTCGCCCTGCCTCTGGGATACGGCCGGTTCGTTGAAAAAAAAATAAGTATGCCTTTGCTGTTATGTTTGAGTTATCGCGAGGGGAGGGGGGGGGAGATCAGTGAAATTAACATCTTGTGAGGTATAGCTGGAACGTAGAAGTGACACTGCTGGTTCATGGAAGCCGTAGTTGAATCACTGGTACAAAGAACCGGTACACCAGTAGTTGTTGGTGTACCGGTGCTGGGGGGTTGTGGGGATGTTTGAGCTGGGGTGAGGGAGATGAGGGGGAGAGCTGAAGGTGAGGGGAGGAGTGTGATAAGAGGGGGACCAGACATACCTTACCAAGGGGAGTGTCTGGCACTGCTGGCGCCGGCTTGTCTACCTCCAAAACACACTCACACTCCCTATTCCTCCCCAATTCTTCCCTCCCCATTCGTCCCTACTCATACTCCCTGCATCTTCTCCAATTACCATATCCTCCTCTCCATCGCTACCCCGTCATTTTCTCCTTTCTCACATATTCTCATCTCCCAAATCACCTCTCCCTCTCAGCTCCCACTAACACCCGTTTCTCTCTGGTTAGAATGCTTGACGATGTCTTCATTACATCACTGAAGTCTCCCAGCTCAGACTATCAGGTTTCAACACTGAGCCCTATCCTGTATGAAACAGGTTAAACTAATTAACCTTTGTTCCCACTGAGAGGCTATCATATAGAATGGGGCTGCCTTCAAGGGGTAGCTGGACAGATGCCTTAAGTCAGTACCCAATCAGCCGGGCTGTGGTTCGTACGTTGGATTATGTGCGGCTAGCAGTAACAGCCTGGTTGATCAGGCCCTGATTCACAGTGAGGCCTGGTCAGAGACTAGGCTGTGGGGGGAGTTAACCCCCCCGGAACATCGTCCAGGTAGCAGCACAGTGGTGATGTATCCAGTTTTACTAAATAAAGTCTCTTCCTCGTTCGCTTTGAATGCGTTTAGCTATGTCACATTTCTTCTGATTTTTTTTCCTTAAGATAATATCTGAATTTTGTCCACTTTTGAACGTACTGCTTTCTTTGGCCCAGTCGAAGACTTTCCTTTTTAATACAGGCAGGCCTCGCTTTACAGCGTTTTGCTAGTGCAGTAGTTTTCAGTTATACCCAAACTTCGTACAATAAATATATTCACTACTCTAAGCTAAGGTTGAAAATATTTTAAATAATGTATGTACTGTATGTGTGTTTTCTAGGCCTAGTTTCATTTCTCACTTAATATGATGGTGTAAACATGTTATCAAACTTTTATATACATTTGAAAATGAAAAGGCTGTTTTACTTTACAGCGATTTTCGCTTTACAGCGGTAGCCCGGATCCTAACCTGCTGTATAAGCGGGGCCCCCCTGTATATTTGTTGGCGCGGCTATCTAGAGGGAAGTTTTCCCCTGGTTAAGTTACGAGCGTAAAAAAAAAATGATCACTGGTGTGTACTGTGTCCTCGGTGAATGACTTGTATAAAATATTATACATCTCTGCAGGGGATGTTACAGTACTGATTCATGTTTTTGTCACTGTCATATGAGGAGGATTGTTTTCCTGACGCGGGTCTTAGTCATGTGATGACCCACCGTTGGAGCTCCTGGTCATCTGACCGAGATCTTCCGCTGGCTTACCGCTCCACCCCTTTAAAAATTATGGCCATAAGGACGATTGTTTTGACACTGTCGTATGTGAGGATAAGATGCGTATGTTAGGTTGCTTGAAACTAGCGCCAGACGAAACACTTCTAACCCCCCCCCTCCCCCTTTCACCCGAGCAGCAGGCTCCTTCAGTCGAATACAGAGGTGACCGAGTAAGCCTGCTGCGCAGGCGAAATGTTTCGACATTGAAGATACCAAAGTGTTGCACATGTCTTCAGTAACTTGCTAGTATTCTATGAATATAATGATGGTATGAAATACCAGTAAGTTGATAATTAAGACACGTGTATCTTCATTCCGATATATTTCGCCTACACAGTAGAGTTTCTTGAGTCGAATACAGAGGAGGCAGTAGAGGGTTCGACTGGAGAATTGCCTAACCTGTAGGCATGACCTACTTCGACTGAAGAAGCTTACTGTGTAGGCGAAAAATTTCGGAATAAAGATACCTAACTGTTGCACATGTGTGTTATCACTGGTCCAGGTATCAAGCAGGTGTGGCGTGGGAGTGACTCACTGGAACGGTGACCAGTTGTCTTACTACAGGTCTGGTGTGGGAGTGACTCACTGGAACAGTGACCAGTTGTCTTACTACAAGGTCTGGTGTGGGTCACTGTCTCAGTGACCAGTAGTCTTACTATCAGACCTTGTAGTACCAGTGACTAGTAGTCTTACTACCAGACCTTGTATTACCAGTGACTAGTAGTCTTACTACCAGACCTTGTGGGAGTGAGTCACTTGAGACAGTGACCCACTAGTGGAGTCTTACTATATGAGTATTGTACCACAAGGAAGAGCTTTTCAGTGGAGAATTCTGACGCAGTTATTGCTCTTTTGGGGTTCCGACTCTTGGAAAGTTGAGGATCCTTGAGCTCACTTTTCCGGTTATTTCTTGGCCATCAGGCAGGAGGCCTGGTCTTGGAACGGGCCGCGGGGGAGATGACCCCCCCCTCCCCTGAGTTTATAACAAGTATTTAACAGGTGTTACAACACGATGACACCAGAGACCCAGAGACGGGATAAGAGGCTACAACAGCAAGCAGACGGAGACAGAAGGACACGGCACTAACACAGACACGCATGATTCTGACGTCTTCCGGTGACTCAGTGTATTTTGCCCACTTGTTGACTCTGTCTCCGCCACGCCCCGTACCCCGTGCTTCTGCTGTATGCTGCCAGTGCGCTACATAACATGTTATCTTCAGTAATACTACGCAGCGGTAATATATTAGAGAGGGGGGGGAGGGGGAATGTATACATCTACAGCACGCCATCCAAATGCTACATAGCTTGTCTACAATAACACTGCACAGCACTGGTATGTTAGAGGGGTGGGCGTGTATACATACATCTACAGCACGCTACCCAAGTGCTACATAGCACATTACTTCACGAACACTACACAACACTGGTATATTAAACAGAGATATTGATGCATCTGTATGTACACAGTGAGGTATACATCTGTATGTACACAGGGAGGTATACATCTGTATGTACACAGTGAAGTATACATCTGTATGTACACAGGGAGGTATACATCTGTATGTACACAGGGAGGTATACATCTGTATGTACACAGGGAGGTATACATCTGTATGTACACAGGGAGGTATACATCTGTATGTACACAGGGAGGTATACATCTGTATGTACACAGGGAGGTATACATCTGTATGTACACAGTGAAGTATACATCTGTATGTACACAGGGAGGTATACATCTGTATGTACACAGGGAGGTATACATCTGTATGTACACAGGGAGGTATACATCTGTATGTACACAGGGAGGTATACATCTGTATGTACACAGGGAGGTATACATCTGTATGTACACAGGGAGGTATACATCTGTATGTACACAGGGAGGTATACATCTGTATGTACACAGGGAGGTATACATCTGTATGTACACAGGGAGGTATACATCTGTATGTACACAGGGAGGTATACATCTGTATGTACACAGGGAGGTATACATCTGTATGTACACAGGGAGGTATGCATCTGTATGTACACAGGGAGGTATGCATCTGTATGTACACAGGGAGGTATACATCTGTATGTACACAGGGAGGTATACATCTGTATGTACACAGGGAGGTATACATCTGTATGTACACAGGGAGGTATACATCTGTATGTACACAGGGAGGTATACATCTGTATGTACACAGGGAGGTATACATCTGTATGTACACAGGGAGGTATACATCTGTATGTACACAGGGAGGTATACATCTGTATGTACACAGGGAGGTATACATCTCGTAGTGAATATACACTTAGAGTTCAGGTTAAGCCTTTTTAAATTTAAAATTATATTTATTATTGTAGAGGATAGTGATGCGTAGTTTGTTCAGTTCTCAGAGGGCCAGGCATGGGAACGCAGGATGGAGCCCTGGCCAACCGCAGTTCTGTTATATATTTCAGACTACTGTGGAAAGGCGAGTCACTCATACGGGTTTAGCATTTATGTATACAATCGGATTATTTAAAATTTTCGTAGTTAATTTCAATAAGCAAGTTATTTGGGTGTGTGTGTGTGTGTGTGTGTGTGTGTGTGTGTATGTTCTGAAGATTTTAATTGGGATTTACCGGTTGTGTAAAAACCTTAGTAATGGCGACAAATTGGTTTAAAAGTATAGGTGAGAATAAACACAGACATGTTAGAAAGCCTTACGGTCTTGGGACCTTCATCACTAATGACAGTTTAAAAATAACTTGTTAGTGGTGCTCAAGGTCCCAGGACCGAAACGTTCTCGCATAAATGTACTAGTCCTTGTTCAAACTTCTTTCTAAACCAGTTTGCCAGTAGTATAGTCCCGAGTCATCGCCCCCGCGGCGTGGGGCCAAGCCAGGCGGCCAGGCAACCAGTCAGCCAGGCCAGGTGGGCAGTCAGCCAGACCAGACCAGGCCATGCAGCCAGGCAAGTCCAGGCCAGGCCAGTCGAGTCCAGGGCAAGCAGCCAGTCGACCAGACTAGGCAGCCAGATAGGATGAAGGTTGGTCATATCCTGTGATGTCAGTTAGTGGTTCGTTGATGTCACTTCCTGTGATGTCAGTTGGTGGTCCGTTGATGTCACATCATAGGATGTCTGGTGATCATTTGTCATATCCTGTGATGTCAGGTGATCCATTGATGTCACATCCTGTGATGTCAGGTTGTAGTCAGTTGATTAATGCTCCATTGGTCATTCTCACCACTACCTCTGTCACCACCCCATCACCACTATACTGCTCAGTCCCCCGTTACCACCAGTCGCCACTGTGCTTTGCACCCCCCTCCTTCACCCCCACCACTCCCAGGAACTCTCCCCCCCAGACTGTAACCCTCAGAAGAAATAACGATATTGAAAAACCGTACAATAATATTAATGAGGGGTCGTGATGAGGGGAGAGAGGGAGCCAGCGGTCATAACTGAGAGGGGTGAGGAGTCGTGATGAGGGGGGAGAGGGAGCCAGCGTCCATGAGGGGGTGAGGATGAGAGGGAGAGGGAACCATCGGGCATAAATGAGGGGGGTGAGGGGTTGTGGTCGTGATGACGGGGAGAGGGAGCCAGCGTCCATGAGGGGTTGTGGTCGTGATGGCGGGGAGAGGGAGCCAGCGTCCATGAGTGGGGGTGAGGGGTTGTGGTCGTAATGACGGGGAGAGGGAGCAGCATCCATGAGGGGGGTGAGGGGTTGTGGTCGTGATGGGGAGAGGGAGCCAGCGTCTATGAGGGGGTGAGGGGTTGTGGTCGTGATGATGGGGAGAGGGAGCCAGCGTCCATGAGGGGTTGTGGTCGTGATGGCGGGGAGAGGGAGCCAGCGTCCATGATGAGGGGTTGTGGTCGTGATGACGGGGAGAGGGAGCCAGCGTCCATGATGAGTGACGGGGAGAGGGGGCGTCCATGAGGGGTTGTGGTCGTGATGACGGGGAGAGGGAGCCAGCGTCCATGAGGGGGTGAGGGGTTGTGGTCGTGATGGGGAGAGGGAGCCAGCGTCCATGAGGGGGGATGAGGGGTTGTGGTTGTAATGACGGGGAGAGGGAGCCAGCGTCCATGAGTGGTTGTGGTCGTGATGGTGGGGAGAGGGAGCCAGCGTCCATGAGGGGTTGTGGTCGTGATGGCGGGAAGAGGGAGCCAGCGTCCATGAGGGGGGTGAGGGGTTGTGGTCGTAATGACGGGGAGAGGGAGCCAGCGTCCATGAGG
This sequence comes from Cherax quadricarinatus, assembly GCF_038502225.1. NCBI lineage: Eukaryota > Metazoa > Arthropoda > Malacostraca > Decapoda > Parastacidae > Cherax > Cherax quadricarinatus. The sequence continues at coordinate 8,588,217 of NC_091335.1, read as the reverse complement.
GGTTGTGGTCGTGATGGCGGGGAGAGGGAGCCAGCGTCCATGAGGGGTTGTGGTCGTGATGACGGGGAGAGGGAGCCAGCGTCCATGAGGGGGGTGAGGGGTTGTGGTCGTAATAACGGGGAGAGGGAGCCAGCGTCCATGAGGGATTGTGGTCGTGATGGCGGGGAGAGGGAGCCAGCGTCCATGAGGGATTGTGGTCGTGATGACGGGGAGAGGGAGCCAGCGTCCATGAGGGGGGTGAGGGGTTGTGGTCGTGATGACGGGGAGAGGGAGCCAGCGTCCATGAGGGGGGTGAGGGGTTGTGGTCGTGATGGCGGGGAGAGGGAGCCAGCGTCCATGAGAGGGGTGAGGGGTTGTGGTCGTAATGACGGGGAGAGGGAGCCAGCGTCCATGAGGGGGATGAGGGGTTGTGGTCCTAATGACGGGGAGAGGGAGCCAGCGTCCATGAGGGGGGTGAGGGGTTGTGGTCCTAATGACGGGGAGAGGGAGCCAGCGTCCATGAGGGGGATGAGGGGTTGTGGTCCTAATGACGGGGAGAGGGAGCCAGCGTCCATGAGGGGGGTGAGGGGTTGTGGTCCTAATGATGGGGAGAGGGAGCCAGCGTCCATAATTGTGACTCGCAGTAATACTAGGGCAGGTGAGGGAAGTGTGTGAAGGGTTGTGTTGGTGACGGGGTTTGTGTTGGTGACGGGGTTTGTGTTGGTGACGGGGTTTGTGTTGGTGACGGGGTTTGTGTTGGTGACGGGGTTTGTGTTGGTGACGGGGTTTGTGTTGGTGGCGGGGTTTGTGTTGGTGACGGGGTTTGTGTTGGTGACGGGGTTTGTGTTGGTGACGGGGTTTGTGTTGGTGACGGGGTTTGTGTTGGTGACGGGGTTTGTGTTGGTGATGGGGCCGTGTTGTTGTTGTTGTTGGGGAAACTGCTGGAAACGCACAACGGAAGCCATTATTAATTGACTTCCAACCAAACGTCAAGGACCAGGGCTCTTGGTTGATCAACCAGGCTGTTGGTGCCACCACAACACGCTTCACTGTAGAGCCGTTTCATCAGGAACTGGCAAATTTGGGATATTTTTATTTGGTCGGGCTTCGCTCGCCAACTGTTAACAACGCGACTTTTCGCTCGCCAGGAGCTGGTGAACAACCCGATGTTTCGCTCGCCAGGAGCTTCAACAGTCCAGTCCTGCTGTTCTGTTAATAACTTTTATAAACCCAGATAAATATAATGTTATTATCTTAAATAATTTGTGATAATTTCAAATAATTTGTGATAATCTCAGTAGCTAAAACGTTTATTATTATTATTATTATTATTATTATTATTATTATTATTATAGGTAGTGGTTTTGGTAGTAATGTTAATGATGTGTAAATGAGATGGATAATTACTAATTACGTTTTGTTAAGTTAAGGGTTAATTAGTGTTTTAGTAGGGATTGCTACAGTGAATGCCACGTACGGAAAGGTAGCAGTGAGAGCAGTGACTGTACCATGCAGTTGAGAGTAGGTGCGGGAGGGTGAGGGTGAGGCAGGTCAGCTACTTGGCTGGGGATACTGCCAGCATCTGTGGCTTAAAAGTATTCAACCTGTCACTAGCACATATCACAAGGATTGCCGGAACAAGTGTGTGTGTGTGTGTGTGCTGGTCTAGTTGTGGTTGAAGGGGTCGACTCTCAGCTCCTGGCCCCGCCTCTTCACTGCCCGCTACTTGCTCACTCTTCACGCTCCATGAGCTTTATAATACCTCTTCTTAAAGCTACATCACTACCCAGACTATTCCACTTCCTGACAACTCTGTAACTGAAGAAATTCTTCCTAACATCCCTATGATTCATCTAAGTCTTTAACTTTCAACTGTGACCCTTTGTTGCTGTGTCCCATCTCTGGATCATCCTGTCTCTGTCCACTTTGTCGATTCCTCTCAGTATTTTATGTCGTTATCACATCCCCCGTATCTGTCCTGTCTTCCAGCAGTGTCAATGTGTATGTGTGTGTGTGTGTGTGTGTGTGTGTGTGTGTGAGAGAGAGAGAGAGAGAGAGAGAGAGAGAGAGAGAGTGAGAGAGTGAGAGAGAGTGAGAGAGAGTGAGAGAGAGTGAGAGAGAGTGAGAGAGAGTGAGAGAGAGTGAGAGAGAGTGAGAGAGAGTGAGAGAGAGTGAGAGAGAGTGAGAGAGAGTGAGAGAGAGTGAGAGAGAGTGAGAGAGAGTGAGAGAGAGTGAGAGAGAGTGAGAGTGAGAGTGAGTGAGAGTGAGAGAGAGTGAGAGTGAGAGTGAGAGTGAGAGTGAGAGAGAGTGAGAGTGAGAGAGAGTGAGAGAGAGTGAGAGAGAGTGAGAGAGAGTGAGAGAGAGTGAGAGAGAGTGAGAGAGAGTGAGAGAGAGAGAGAGAGAGAGAGAGAGAGAGTGAGAGAGAGTGAGAGAGAGTGAGAGAGAGTGAGAGAGAGTGAGAGAGAGTGAGAGAGAGTGAGAGAGAGTGAGTGAGAGAGTGAGTGAGAGAGTGAGTGAGAGAGTGAGTGAGAGAGTGAGTGAGAGAGTGAGTGAGAGAGTGAGTGAGAGAGTGAGTGAGAGAGTGAGTGAGAGAGTGAGTGAGAGAGTGAGTGAGAGAGTGAGTGAGAGAGTGAGTGAGAGAGTGAGTGAGAGAGTGAGAGAGAGAGTGAGAGAGAGAGTGAGAGAGAGAGTGAGAGAGAGAGTGAGAGAGAGAGTGAGAGAGAGAGAGTGAGAGAGTTTGTTTGTTTGTTTGTTTGTTTGTTTGTTTGTTTGTTTGTTTGTTTGTTTGTTTGTTTGTTTGTTTGTTTTAGGGTAACGTGGATTGGGTAAAGGATACTCACATAGGCAGTAATGGATTATAATTAAAACGGAATATATGGGAAGCGCCCAGCCTGACCTACGTCTCTGCTCCCTATCTTTAGACTGACTCACGAGATGGCTCCTAGCGGTGAGAGGGCTCAAAACATGCTAAGGTCAGCTGTAACAGTGAATAACAAGTGATTCACACAGACGGTTGGTAGCGAGTCACTACTGACACTGGTAACTGGTTACTGGTATGGTATTACTGAGACTGCCACTTGTCAAGTGCCGGATCAACCAGACTGTGATGGATATGTGGGCCAGCGGGCCACTAACAGCAACAACCCACCCACCTATGTGTACCAATGTACCTACCTATCTGCCTACCTATCTACCTACCTACCAACTAATGTGAGACTAACAAAATCCTGGTCCCCAGACCGGGCTGCGATTATAGAAAATGTGTGTGAACTAGTCACAAGTGTACCGAGAGTGTTGATAGGGTCAGCATCTCTTGGTGACGGTAACCAAACATGTGTCAACACTAGGCAGTGACACGCACAAACGAAAGACAAAATATTTCTGCCTCACAGTGAGTTTGTTTAGAGAGCCTCAGTGAAACCCCGAAATATACAGCCAAGATGCCAAGCCAATGATGCTCCTTTTTAATCACTAACAGCTCCATTCAAGCCAGATGAAATCGCAGATCTAGAGAATGCACAGAGAACTTTTACTTCACATATCAACTCCATCAAACACCTGAACTACTGGGAACGCTTGGAAGCATTTAACTTTTATTCGCTGGAGTGTAGGCGAGAGATACAGCATAATCTACACTTGGAAAATCCTAGAGGGACTGGTCCCTAATCTGCACACAAATCACTCCCTACGAAAGCAAAAGACTTGGCAGGTGATGCAACATACCCCCAGTGAAAAGTAGGGGCACCATTAGTACACTAAGAGAAAACACAACAAGTGTCCGGAGCCCAAGACTGTTCAACAGCCTCCCACGGGGAATTACTACGTGCGGCCATCAGTAACAGCCTAGTTGATCAGGCCATTATCCACCTGGAGACCTGGTCGTGGACCGGGTCGCGGGGGCGTTGATCCCCGGAATGCCCTCCAGGTAGACACTTAATTTTTATTACGACAGAGTGCTGTTTCTAGGACGCACACATTGATATCATTATTACGTAATTAAAAATGTTAATTGTCCAGTTTTGTAATAAATTTTCAAGCATTATTCATTAACATAATGAGAGATGTTCTTTATTTTCGAACGACAGATTTCCATATCCTTGCAGGGTGGTGCTTGGAACTCGGCAAGAGTAATGCTGTGAGCCTGTGGGTCTTCGGTAGCCTTCCAAGAAACCTGAAAGTTATCTGAAGACGACTTCGGAGTCACCGCCCCCACGGCCTGGTCCTAGAATAGTCCTGCTGGTGATGGCTTGAGCAATCGGGCTGTTGGTGCTAACCACACGACGCGGCACGACGTCGGCACCACAATCCAGTTGATTACTAACTTGACTCCAGAGTGTTCCTGATTGTATGTGTCCGGGAGCTTGATAAAAAAAAAAGACGCTTGGTCAACGAGAATGTGGTATCTATGTGGCATTCATTGTGTATATCTTCCAAGAAGAAGAGAGGAGAGTCAAGAGAAGGGAGGAGAGGAAGGATGGTGAAGAGAGGATGTGTTTGTGGTGGTGGTGGGGACAAAACACTGGCCACGCTGACACAAAGCTACTGAATGTGTTATTGTCGCCACTTAACTCTTCTGCCTTCACATACCATTGTGTTCTCAAGGTCGCTTCTTCAGGAATGAATGTGAGAGGGGGGGAGGGGGGTGTATGGGAAGTAGGTAAGGGGGAACAGGAAGGCTGTGTGTTATTGTGGAGGATAGTCTGTGTGTTTGACTCCGCCACCTAGGCTACTGTGATTGCCAACCTTTCTAGGCCTTTAGGCCTTGTCGTACCTATGCTTAAAGCTGTATGTTGCATATATCTCCCTCTTCCTCATCCAACTCATCCCGCTCTACAAACACCTGAGGCTAATCGGTTCTCTCTAACATCTCAATCATTCTATCTACTGGTTATAATCATGACCATAATTTTAAAGGGATGGACAGGTAAGCCAGCGGAAGGACTCGGTCAGATGACCGAGGGACTGAACACTTCAAAATCTCCACTTCTGTAATCTCCAATTATATTAGTCACATCTGTATTTTGGTTGAAGTCTGAGACGCGGGCGAAACGTTTAGCTAATACATACTCAAATTCTACACTCGGGTCTTGTTCACTACCTATTGGTATTGTACACCATTAATATGTTAAAGGAAAACAAAACACGGATGTAGCCCTACACAGAATTTGCAACAGCATTTGGCAGATACTTGGATGTTATAATAACCCGTGAATAAGGTCAATAGGTATAGCGTGAAAGTAAAGAAGTGGATTTTTATTATTAGTAAATGAAATCCAGTCTTAGCTGACTTAAGACTTCAGTACCCCAAGGTACAATCCTGGCACTTTTACTGTTCTCATCCTCACAGCAGCAGGATAAACACACTAACTACATCCTCGTATCATCCTTTGTGGACGATGCCAAAATGAGTTTCAAAGCCGCCTCGGTGGAAGGCGTTAAAACTACAAAAAGATATGAAGTGTCTCACTGAATAAAGGAAAGTAAAATGATATAGGCGACACATTCCAACACTCTAGATAAAGAAAGAACGAAGATCCCAAAACGAGCGCAAGATAACAAAAACGTAGGCAGGTGATCTAGCAAGGAACGCGTGACGGTAGCCAACAGGTAGATAATACTGTCTTGAAAACTCTCTAAGACAATTGCAATAACAAGAGACCGCTAGGGTCTCGTACGAATTTACAAAACGAGAGAAAGTAATGCCAATAATGGTACTTCAGATCACTTAGGCTCCCACATCTCAGATATTGTGCTCACATCTCTCAAGGCAGAAGAGAGGTAGTGGCGCTGGAACTGTGCTCACATCTTTCAAGGCAGAAGAGAGGTAGTGGCGCTGGAACATGTAGACGCGATTGTTTCCAGTGACTCGCATCTTTCAAGGCAGAAGAGAGGTAGTGGCGCTGGAACGTGTAGGCGCGATTGTTTCCAGTGACTCGCTCACATCTTTCAAGGCAGAAGAGAGGTAGTGGCGCTGGAACGTGTAGACGCGATTGTTTCCAGTGACTCGCATCTTTCAAGGCAGAAGAGAGGTAGTGGCGCTGGAACATGTAGACGCGATTGTTTCCAGTGACTCGCATCTTTCAAGGCAGAAGAGAGGTAGTGGCGCTGGAACATGTAGACGCGATTGTTTCCAGCGACTCGCATCTTTCAAGGCAGAAGAGAGGTAGTGGCGCTGGAACATGTAGACGAGATTGTTTATTACAGTGACTCGATAAAACTGTAAGGGACACCTTGAAGCACTTGGAATGTTCTTTCAGGGACATGCATTGTATGATACCTGATAATATATACATGGAAAATACTAGATGGTCAGGCCCCGCGTGTCGACGTGCATGTCAGCCAGTAAATGCTGACATGCATTACAGCAAATGATTTACAGAACCGGCAAGTTGAAGAATGACATACTTGCGAAACATTTGGGAGTCTTTACTGAGGAAACGTTTCGCCAGCCAGTGACTTCTTCAGTATTGTATTGGACTGATGAAGCCACTGTGTGGCGAAACGTTTCCTGAATAAAGATTCCCATATGCTGCATAAGTGTCTCAATCTTCAACTTGTCGGTTTTTCAAACCATTCATCACAAAAAGAACGGTGAAAGATGAGAATGAAGTAATCCCTCAGCCTGGAGTCGTTGTGTTCATTCTTGATCGACTGAACACACCGACTCCAGGCTGAGGGACTGATTACCTCATTCTCTTCATCTTAAACCGTTCTTCACTGTATTGGACTGAAGAAGCTAATGGCTGGCGAAACGTTTCTTCAATGAAGATTCCCTGATATTGCACAAGTATGTCATTCAACACGTCATCGTGTACGTGGGTGCCACCCAGAGTGCTAGCGTGCGTTTTGTGGGTTGAAGCAACAGGTGTTTAGTCTGGGCCTCCACTATAATATTTATTATCCTCACTTGGGTAATGAATGCCAGATGTTTATAATCTACGAGCTAGGACTTAATTTTTCGCTCTTATTAACACGAAGGCTATAACTTCATTTTTCTTTTCCAGGTAAGCGAGTGTTAGGCGCGTGTCGAGTACAGCACCGCCAGGTGGCGAGACGTGTGGGCGTAAGTCTTATATTGACAGTGTGTTGTTATACTACTTAGGTTAGGTAGAAGTGGAATTCCAGAGACACTGGGAAGGGCAAACATTGTTCAACCCCACAAAAGAGGCAGTGGAGTAATTGTACATAAGTACAGGCCAGTAGCTGTTGTATGTGTATGTATTTCTCTCTCTCTCTCTCTCTCTCTCTCTCTCTCTCTCTCTCTCTCTCTCTCTCTCTCTCTCTCTCTCTCTCTCTCTCTCTCTCTCTCTCTCTTTTTCTCTCTCTCTTTTTACTCAGGGTTTGACAAGGTTAAAAGGAGCCCTAGCTTTATTGACAAGCTATTTACAGGTTAAGGATTCCTAAAGAGTTGTTACCTACATTTGAAAGCATTTTTATTGTTATGAGACATACAAGTAGAAAACAGGATGAAGTTGGAGCCATCTGTGGGCCAGCATTTTCATTTGATCAACTGACTTTATCTCGTTGACATCATTATGCTGTACGAATGTGTTCCATACTCGAGTCATCCTGGGGATAAGTGATCTCAGATGAAGTGATGTTCTGGAAAAGGGTACAGCCAGAGTGAAGGTGCTGCTTTCTGCACGTCTTGTGGTATAGAAGCTGGC